>NC_048595.1:204194283-204436783 GCF_003668045.3 Cricetulus griseus | reverse complement strand
GTCTCTTATTTTACATTTAGCACTTTACATTCTGTCACTTAAGTATTGCCTTGGGATGGTTTTGGGAGGAATGGGAGCTTCATTTTGACCCTGTTCCTTCTTAAATACCTTAGGTTATAATGGTAACTTTTCTTAAATAAATGTAGGTAAATATTAGTGATATTAAAGCCTGAAGGTTCCCTTTGGGGGAAAAAAAGCCTTAGAAGTTTGATTCTTAGCCATCTTTCTTTTGCCATTAATAGGTTATCTCCTTTATAACCTTCAAAGTCTATAAGCAACTTAATCTTAAAACTAAGCATGGGATTTGCTATTACTTCTCTGTGGACAGCAATTTGAGGATTGAAATTGACCATTTTAAATGAAAACCCCTGCCTGACTGAATTCTGTTCTGCATTCTTCATTGCATCTGTATAGCCATGATGTGCTACTGGAAAAGTTATCTTTGTTCTCTTTTCTGAGAGGAAACAGAGGAGGAGTAGATCTGGGGGAGACGGGAGGTGGGGCAGAAACTGGAGAGAGTGGCAGGAAATTGTATTGTATTAGAGAAAAATTTTAAAAAAGTGAAGACAATAAAAAAGATATTGGCACAGGCAGATAAATTTTGAACATACAGATTTTACAGTCCAAAGACTCGAAGTTCCTTGGATGGCAGTGGTATTTGAATTCTAGTGATGTTATTGTGGTTTCTAAGGCCATAGGCATGGACTACTCAAGATGGAGTCCACTAAAGAAAGAGCCCGTCCTTGGCTTGATCTTGTAGCAGTTGGATGAAAGCTATCCGTTGACTCAAACACTGGCATGTACTTATGTTGTGTCATAGAGCATTAGGGCCACCATCCATCACTGAGAAACCCACAGCAGACTTTCTGGGATTACAAATGACATTAAACTCAGCCAATTGCTTGTCATGGTTTCAACAGACCTGTAGACATTTTATCTTTACTTCCCTTGGGAACTTCCGTGGAAGTTTCCCTTAATAAAGGGCATCATTCATACAGTTCTGAAAGAGTGAAGCTTGCCCATATCACCTTGCAGCTGATCTTGCAGTTGTTATAGCAGAGCACAAGTTTTTTTTTTTTTTTTTTTGGTTTTTCGAGACAGGGTTTCTCTGTGTATCTTTGGAGCCTATCCTGGCACTCGCTCTGGAGACCAGGCTGGCCTTGAACTCACAGAGATCCGTCTGCCTCTGCCTCCTGAGTGCTGGGATTAAAGGCGTGTGCCTGGCTTGCAGAGCACAAGTTTTAATAGCCAGTCATGAAATCAGTCCCATTTCCCCCCTAAGTTTATATATTACAACTTTTTGTGTGTCTCAACTCTGCTACCACACTGCATGGGCCACCCCATACATTTCACATCATCATCGATGCTTAGAGGACCAAGTGATTGTATACTGCCTCTTAGCAGTAAGGGTGTCAAATCTGCTGAAAGCATAATTGGCATATAAAAGAGAAATTGTGAGCCTTGAAACTTTTAAATAAAGTATTAGCAGAAGCAATTCGTGCTTATTTCTAGGCATGGTTAACAATTATTCAATCGTTTTAGTATGTGGTATAACTTGGAAAAAGCAAAGCTCATATATGATAACTTTTCCTTTTTAGAACTTAAAGAGTTAACCTATTCTATTAGTTTATGTTGCAATAACTGTAGCAGAATTTTAAGGTATTTTCCAAACAGGCCTGATTGCTACTCAGATCTTAAAGTTTTGAACAGGAGGGATCTTCCTTTTGCCTCCAGTCTGGAGAACTAATTCTAGCACTTTGCAGATTGCACAGGGAAGACTTACTTTGTCACATCAATGCCGTTACAGACTACTGGGCAGCTTCACATACCTGCCTGTCTCTCAAATGGACACTAGCTGGAGTCTATATCTATTTGCATTTTATAGATTTACACAATAATGTGTTTCAATATGAAATGAAGAGAAATACTTTTAACTGTTTTTGTGGTTAACCTAATAATTCAGAGTAATTTGGGAAAAGGCTATTCAAAAGTATGAAAGAAAAAGATATACGTATTCATATATAAAAGCATGTATACTATATTATATGAATTCATATATGCATGCATGTATATAACAGATACACACAAACATGTGCACACACAGAATTGCCAGGTCTGTGTAAGTGAGTAGCTGAGAGAACAAAGTATGCATCACGTATGCAGTGCTCCAGGTGATGTGTCCTAAAGGGAACAATGCTGTGTGCAGATGGATGTACAAATTTTTATTTAGCAATTGGATCTATTATAGTGAGTCTCAAGCAGAGGGCTTTTATAAGTGTCTGTTTCTGAGCAAGGTTTACTAGGTGTCCCAAACTGGACCTTTTTCTCATTCAAAGCACAAGCAAAGATCCCTCCTCAGTTCTTTTCTTCCAAAGAAACAGATGGAGAATAAACAACTGGCTTAAGTGATCACAGAAAAATTCCAACATACTTATATAAAATGACTGTTTCTTTTCTGTGTGAAAAAGAATTGAAAATGTTGTAAGATTGGTTGACACCAACTCAATGGCAGTATGGTACTGCAAAATAACTTTGGGGGACAATTCTGAGCATGTTTTAGGCCTTAGCACCCCAAAATCACTGCCTTGGTATACATGGCATTTCTTGTAGTTTACAGCACAAGAGACCTATTTAGATAGGAGAATCTGTGCAATTTATCTGAAAGAAATCTGGCTTGTATCCATAAATTCCCATTGTCTCAAGTAGATTCGGTCAGAGTTTAAAGTGATTGAATCTTGACTTAAGAACTTAAGGCTGAATAACAGATGCTGCTGAGAAAAAAGACTGAAGCCAGGTAGGGTTAAGAGCTGTCTGGGTTCCTGGCCCAGGAGCTATAGTTCATTATGAGAAACCCTGACTGAGCCACTTGGAAAGATGAGCTCTGTCACCATAGCAACACTAGGACCACTTCTGCAGATCTTAGTGGTTCCTGCCAATCAGCTTCGGCCTTGAACCATCAAATCCACTTATAATGATGCCAGATGCTACATACTCAAAGCTGTACAAACCAAGCCCAGATGTGCCACAGGCAGAGAAGTAATTTTTTCTCTGAAAATTGTCTTTTCCTTCATTTATATGATAGAAAATAATTGCAAAGCCTAACTCTTTTGGTGTCAAAAAACCTTTTATTTTAGTAAACCCCAATTCATGTTACTAATTAACTGCTTATCTTTTAGAACTCATGAATAACAAGTTTTACACCTAAAGTATGAATATTGTATTTTTATTGCAGTCAATCTAAATGCAAATACACCAGTGTACCTGCGTAGGGTGTATATGTCTATTTTGCATGCATTCTCTAATATGTTTTTAGTACCTGATTATCTGGAGTTCTATGCTATTTAACCTTGAATCCTTCATGCCTACTTAGAGACCCAGACAGAGTTCATTTGGACAGTAGTGTTAGTGCAATTTGGAATGGCTAAGTTGAATGAATTAGATAGAACTACTTCTGACTTTTATGAGGCAGATGAAGTCAGTGGTGATTAGGAAATGGAGAGCTGATGAGTAAGAACTCAGTGCAGAACTGAACTCACGACGTACTGATACAGAGTTTCATTTGTGTGCTTATGAGAAGATACAGTTTTCATAAAGAGCAACAGAGTGTGCTTCCAAAATGGTGTTTTTAACTAATCACTGAACTGAACTGGAATCCAGATGCAGAGAAGGACGAGTGAAGAGCAAAGGGGTCCAGACCAGGCTGGTGAAACCCACAGAAACAGCTGACCTGAACATCGGGAAACGCTTGCTCCCCAGACTGATAGCTGGGATACCAGCATGGGACTGATCCAGACCCCAGGAACATGGGTTTCAGTGAGGAAACCTCGGAAATCTACAGGACCTCCTGAAATAGTTCAGTACTTATCCCTAGCATAGGTGAAGACTTTGGGAGCCCATTCCACATAATACTCCCTGAGCTAAAAAACTTGGGGGTGGGCCTAGGCCCTATCCCAAAGTATACGATAGACTCTGATGACACCCTATGGAAGGCCTCACCATCCAGGGGGAGCAGAAAGGATATGAGATAGGTAGGGTTTTAGTTGGGGATGGTGGTAGGGGAGGACGGGAGGGAGAAGGGAACTGGGATTGTTATGTAAAATAATCTTGTTTCTAATTCAAATAAAAAATTATAAAAAAAAAAACAAAAGAAACCAAAATGGTGTTTTTGTGTATGGGGCTGTGGTTTACTAATGAAAAGGGACATTCCCAGACATCACTGTTGGGGTTGGGGGCAGGCATTGAAATAGATCAAGCTTTATTTTTTATTAACTTTTTTTCTCAGAGGAAGTCTTTATTTGGGATTATAGTTCAAGAGGGATAAGAATTCGTCATAGCTAGGAGGTATAGAAACAGGCCGGCATGGTGCATGCAGTAGCAGAATGAGTGCTCACATATACAATGGCAAGAATAAAACAGAGATAGAGAGATGACTGGAAACATTGTGAGTCTTTAAACTTTCAAAGACCACTTGCACTAGTAGGCTTTCTTCAGTAAGGGTGTGCCTCCTAAACTTGCTCAAACAGTTCTGCCATCTGGGCACCAAGTCAGTTTAAGCTTTTAAATGACTCTTCTGGAAGAAGAGCAGCAGGTGATAATTTATACGATTATGGGGATAACATCTGACTTAGAAGCCGTCTTTAGCAATTCATACTGATACAGAGCCCCCCAAAAGCAATGGGTACCTTCCAAGGAAGAAAACAAACGAAATCATTGAAATTCCTTTTTGTTTGAGACTCAAAATAAGCTTCCCAGTTATATGACCTACTTACTCATCAGGTTGTAAGCCTTTAAAACTCTTCTCTTTAATACCTATGCTTCTTTCCCTCTATAGTGCTGTCTTGTTATAATTAAAGTATTTGCAGATGATCAAACACTTGGTAAAGAAAAGCAAACACTCCCAAAGTCTAAATACAGTTGTTTCTACAGGAAAACCAACTGTTCTGTTAAAATTCTAGGCGGACTGACCTAGATCTATAAACTGAAAGGTTTGCCAAGACATGTGCAGCCGTGTAAATCTCTGAGATGTGGGTTATTTAAGCAGATGGTAACTCTGTCACAGTGAGCACTATATGCAAATTGACAGTGAGCAGAACTCTAGGGGAAGCAGGCTGGAGAGGAAGAACAATCTCACTGTGGACCTCTGAGAATTTTAATTAAAGCACAGAGTGGAAATTTAGAGTGCTTGGATATACTTCTTCAGAATATTAATTGAATATTAGTATTGGTTGGATTGTTGCTAAGATACCAGCCCTGGGGAGGCCCAGGAAGTTGTGGAGGCCGCTTTTGCTAAGTTTTGGGTGTGACTTGGCCATGCTATTTCTATACTCTCATATGTGATCTGGAAGGAACAAGAAAGGCGAGGTAATTCTTTGCTGTGTTCTTGATGTTGGCAAAGGAGGCTGAAGAGTTTCCTTCCTTTGTTTTCCGTGTCACTGTCCTTTAGCTGAGATATTGTTTGGCAGGTGTCAAGACAAGTCCAGTCATTCCTGAGTGGCATATTGGACAATCCTATGTGGTCTTGTTCTAGGATCTGTTCCCAGGGATGAGCTGTTATTCCATCCTCACCAGTGATACCATATCATGAAAGCTTTCCTTCTTGTCCTTATAACGTAGAAGATAGTAAAGTTCCATTACATATCCCAATTGCTTTAAAATTACATTAATTAATTTTCTGAGCATGTAAGGAAGGGAGTGAGCATGCATGTGCCATTGCAAGTAGAGGTCAAATGATGACTTACAGGAGCCCAGTCTCTCCTTCTGCTGTAAGTTCCGGGCATTGAATACAAGTGGTCAGGTTTGCTTAGCTGCAAACTTCTTTATTCACTGAGCCATCTTGCCAGCCCTTCTGTTCCAACTTTAACCGAGATAGCACATGGAATAAAGTAGAGCAACTTCGTGCATCTAACCCAACCTTTGTTGGATCTTACACAATGCTTCTTTCTGAACTGGAAGGCACACACCTCATTTATCTTTCCATAGAAGGAAGAAGCAGGTAATGTGTCAGATGGAAGGAGTTAAGCCCACCGTTGTATAGCCATGAAATGAGAAAGAGTGAAATGTATGCATTAAACATTTATTTGGGGAAATGAATTGATAAGGGTTCAGAGTATGTTTATGAATTACACAGGAACTCATGGCAGCTGTAGTGCCCTGCACAAGATTCAGAGATCAAGCCAGTTAAAATTTTCAGCATTAAAAACAGGAATTGTTAAAAAAAAATCAACATCCGACTCCAGCAGAGGAGTTAGTGGCAGGTGATGGTTGTTGCAGGAAGGAAAGTCACTTTTCTTTGGGGGCATGGCCACTAGCCATTGCCCAGGTCCTAATGGGTGTCCATACCCATGTGCATATGGCCAGCACTAATTGGATTCTGGGTTAGCAATAAATAGACAACAGACAAATACATACTTTTAAAGGGAGTGCATGATGGGCTAGAGAGATGACTCAGTGGTTAAGAATACCATTCTTCTCTCAGAGATACTGGTAATGGTTCCTGGCACCCATGCTAGGTGACTCATAACCACCTGTAACTCAGGTTCTAAGGGATCCAACATCTTCTGGCCTACACTGCCCTTGATGGACATAACCTCATGCAGGCACACACATATACATAAAAATAAATAAATGAAGCTAAAAACTAAAACCATGAAGTTGGAATGGAGATGTATTGGGGGGGGCTTGGAGGAGGATTGTAAGTGAAGAGTAGGGGTTAGGTGTGATGGAGATACATCGTGTACATTATACATTTTTCAAAGAATAAATAAAAAATGTTATTAGAGCCAGAACCTGAAAGCAACCTAGCTGCCCCTCAACCGAAGAATAGATATAGAAAATGTGGTACATTTACACAATGGAGTATTACTCATCGGAAAAAAAACAATGGAATCTTGAAATTTGCAGGCAAATGGATAGAACTAGAAGGAACCATCTTAAGTGAGGAACCCAGTCATAGAAAGACAAACATAAGCTTTCATCCAGTAGCTGATGGAAGCATAAGCATAGATCCACGGCTAAGTACTGAGCCAAACTCCTGGAATCCAGTTTCAGAGAGGAAGGAGTGACGAACAACGGGGTCACGGCCATGCTGGGAAAACCCACAGAAACAGTTGACCTGAGCAAGTGGGAACTCATGGACCCCAATCTAACAGCTGGGGAACCAACTAGGACCAAACCAGGTCCCTTGAATGTAGGTGCTAGCTAGGAACACTGGGCAGTCTATGGGGCCTCTGACAGTGGAACAAGAATGTATCCCTAGTGCAGGAAAGGACTTCGGGAGCCCATTTCCCATGGAGGGATACTCTCTTGGTCTAGATACACAGGGGAAGTCCTAGGCCCTGACCCAAAAGACTTGAAAGATTTTTTTTGGTGATCCCTCATGGAAGGCCTCACCTTCGTTGGGGAGTGGATGAGGGATGAGAGGATGGGAGGGAGAGGAAACTGAGATTGATATGTAAAATAAGATTGTTTCTAATTTAAATAAAATTTATAAAAATGTTATTAGGATTAGTTGAAAGTGGATATTTCTCACGCAATGCTGTTAAGAAGAATTTTTTTGTTATCAGGGCAGCAAATTTATTACATAATCTTTTTCCTTTCATTTTTCCTTCAAAGAGAGAGTCAAAAGAGAAACACAAATAGGGCAGTGTGACTAATACCACTGGGTCACAGATAGAAAGATGGGTAATCAAGTCGATATGTGATTTTGTGTGACATTTAAGTACAACTGTATGAATGATTCCCTAATTATCTTATTTTACTTGAAAAAGTTTGAAGGCTAGTGTGGAAAATAAAAACATTTCAAGTACAATGCTAAAAAAATAGTCTCCTTAACCATTTAGTGAGTTTTGTATATGTGTATAGTTTGTTTTGGTCAGTTTCTCTAGGTAAACATTTCCCGAACAAACATCAGACAGTTACCTCCCCAAATTAGGAAAATCTGAGAGATTTTAAGAGTCAAAGAGGTAGATGAGAAAAATGAAACGGTGTTCGGGACACAAACAGGACAGTTGCTGGTACGAACTCACATCAGTTGTGACAGTGTGCAAGTAACCTACACAAGCTCAAGTCAGAAAAGATGGAAGGAGGAGCTGGCCACAGAGCCTAGCTGAGGAGCTTGTGGAAGTTGGTGACTGGGAGAGTCATTTTCTTCAAGAATGTGGCCCCTGAGTGGCTTCTTGTGCTCTGTCTCAGAGTCCGACACCCATGCATATGCTGGCAGTGTCAAGTGGACAAACAACCAAACTGCCATGATGTTGGGAGAGAATAGTGGTGGTAGGGACAGGGAAGGAATTAGAGTAGAGAGAATGGGGAGTGGACATGATCAATGCACCTTGTACAAAATTCTCAAACAGTAAAAGAGAAGCAATGAAAATACATGTCTTTCATATTTGATAACCTTTTCTTTTTCCTGCATGTGTACCATAACTAATGGTTGCCCCAAATCAACATAAAATGTTTTTTATTTTCTCCTTAAGACAAAGGAAGACATTTCCCAAGTGTTTGGCTGTAAAATATAGCATCACTAAAAAGTCATATGCATGTAGATTGAGTTTGACATCGCCAAACATCTGTGCAAAAGAAGCTGGCCTTACATTTTTACTTGATCACTACTTTGTTAATTATATATATATATATATACATATATATATATGTATATATATATAAATGCATACATACATATAAATTATGGAAAATAAGAAAAAATAAAATAACCTTATCCAACAGTCTAAAATATATATAAATATAAGTGATTGAGTTACGACAGTATTCTGTGATTCCAGATGCTGATTCTCCTCCCTCTCCTGGCTCAGTTCACTTCTGCAATTATGCCTCCTTTCAGGTTTTTTTTTTTTAATATCTAGATGTTCTTACATACATGGCCACAAAACTGTATTCCAAGGATTTGAGTTGTTCTTTTATGATTAAGACCCTACTGTATGTGCATTTTTTATTTCTTTTTCATTGAACAATGTGCTTTCTGAACTCTATCCCTTGTTTCCCTGGAATTCAAACATATTTAATTCATCAGCATTATTATATTCACTTAGAAATAGCTATTGCTAATTTAATTGGCAATTTTATTAAAGGAGCCCGTTCTAACATTTTTTAGTTGTAGCTTTTTATCACATTGCTTTGTATATATGGGATGGAAAACGTAAAAACTGTTAGTTAGGATATGTCTAAAAACCTCTTCACATTCAGTGTTGAATTATGCTCGACTCCCTGCTTGATTGACTTGCTAATACTTACTCTTTATCTTGAGTGTCATTCAGTGAGCTGTCAAAAGTATTGACGAATGAGCATTCTCCAAAGAATGCTCTAGCAGTTAGTTCTTTCAGGCTTCTCACCTGTGCTCTATTCGTGTTCTTTCTCTTACCTGCTTGATGGGCCCAGAGGTGTGGGTAGCAGTTTTTAGTTAGCCTTTCCACTTTGTGCCCGCTCCTCCAGTAGTCCTCCTCTGTGTGCCGAATGCCGCATTACAGGCCTGGAGTTGTCCCAGTGTGCCATCACCAGCAATAACTGACTTGTTGTAGCTGTCTCTTTTGAGGCAGGAGTTTGCTCTGGGCTGTAACTCCCTACTAGGCAAGACTGCCACTGAGCTCATGGTAATACTCCTGCCTCAGCATCTTGAATATTGGGATGACATATAATATGGAATGCTTCATGAATTTGTATGTCATCTTTGCTCAGGGGCTATGGCAGTCTCTGCATTGTTCCAATTTCAGCATGTGTACTGTAGAAGCAAGTATATCTGTGACATTCTTAATGGTGACAGGATCATGTCTGTTGTTTAGGCAACTGCAACTGTATGATAGTATTCATTATGAAAAAATCTTTATGTAGTTAATATAGATCAAACTGGAAAAATCTTGAAATTGGTTAAATACAGTTCATTAATTCATTTTAATTGATAAATTGTTCTCTATTTTCAAAATAACATTGTAGTAATCAAGTCCCATGTATGTATTTAGATTGTTTCATTTTTTGACATCTTACTTCACAGTGAAATTTTTTATATGTGAATTGTGTCATGCTGTTTACAATAAGTATTTGCAAGTAGGTATGAACTTTAATGTGTAATTGAAACAAATCAATAAACTAATAACAAGGCAGCTATTAAGTGAAAATTAAAGTCTCTCCTGCTTTAAACATTATTTTCATAGTGAACTTTAAATGGCATGCTTTGTATCTCACCTATAACCCCATTACACTGGAATCTTAAGAGCTATATTAATGACTGGTATCAACAAGTATTTTGTATTTAAATTTGTCATGATTTTCACATATATAAAAGTGGGTTTAATCAAGAATACATCAGTGAGTATGTTAAATCAAAATACATTTTTATGGAGATTCTGGTCTTGGAAGATACTCTATCCAATAATATGAGAATTATAACAATGAACCATAAGAAACAAGAGCTATGAGTTTTTCCATCATCACTCTGGCTCAGCATCTTTCCCTGTGCCAAACTTGTCATTTCAGGTTTGACTTCTTAACCTGAGGGCCAAGTGTGTACTTTGAACAAGGCACAGCCACAAGCTTTGTCTATATGTGAGCTAAGTGCCCCTCACACACCACTTCCTGGTCAAATTCCCAACACTACACCATGTGGTGAGCTGTGGAGATTTAAAGGCTAACAATGAGTTAAAAAGCACCTCAAGGATGTTATTGTCCTTAATTTGCAAGTTAAAGTTATTTGTGTTTTCCTAGGATTTTTGATAGCCAACAGTTATGTAGTCAGATTTTGTTTTTCAGCTAATCTTTTTCTTTCTGATTTTCAAACTGTGAGAAAGTGATCATCCCCCCCAAATGACAAACTGTCTCACAAAATTATACATAGAGCCTGATTGTTTATCAATAGAAGCTAGTATTATGTCTTACACTTCATAGCCTGCAAATATTGATGATTCCTGTTTTTTAAAAAAAAACATTCCCCATATGATACAAGTGGAATGTTGGCCACTGAAATAAAATATGTGCCACATATTGTTCTTTTGGCTGAAACATAAAAATGAAGCCTTCTCCATGGAGTTGAAACAACAGCAACAAAACCCACTTTTTGTGTTTTCATTTTGATTTTTTTGTTTTGTTTTGTTTTTTGTTTGTTTCATTGTTTTTTCCAAGACTGGGTTTTCTGTGTAGTCCTGGCTGTCCTGGAACTCACTCTGTAGACTAGGTTAACCTTGAACTCACAGAGATCTTCCTGCCTCTGCCTCAGGAGTGCTGGGATTAAACACATGCACCACGACCATCCAGCCAAAAAACACTTTAAACCGATGATAGTAGAGCAAAAGGAAAAAAATTCCACTATATATTGGAGAAGACATATGCCACTGAATAGTTTATATTTAATTTTGGAGATGAAATGAACACACACACACACACACACACACACACACACACACTTAGGGTGTCCAGGTCTCTGCATGCATTAGGTGTGTTGCTCTATTTATACTTTCCAGTATCTGATATGCTAATGTGATTCAGAAAGTTGCCAGTATCACCTAATGGAAATCAGTTTGCTGTGGCATTTTAGCAACTTAATGGCTCAACAACATAATGTATCATATGCTATTAGCAAGATGATACCTATTAGCTTTTCTGAATTTTTCCCATAAACACACTTAAAAGCATTGCCAAAATTGAGTTTTCTGTGAACTGACGCTACCCACTATGCTGTGAGCCTAGCCGAATTCAAAATGTGTGTGTGTGTGTGTGTGTGTGTGTGTGTGTGTGTGTGTGTGTGTGTGTGTGTTGATAGTTCTCTCCCCTTCAATTTTTACCTGCCTGCACCTTTCTTCCCTTAAGGTCCCCACTCTTCTTTTCTTTTCCTAAAGCCTGTGTTGTAAAACAGTTCTTCCAGAGATATTTGGGGAATCACAAGTAATTCAGTAATTCAGTCCCGTGATTTCCTTGTTGAAAAGCTGACTGATGGATGGGGACACATGAATCTTTTCTTAAGAGTGGACTAACTCACCTTTATCCTTTTAGGTTTGCCTTGCTGTCAGGCTCCCAGGTTCTGTAGAGACTGCAGACTTCTGCACTTCCCTTCCTGCCTCTGGGAAGTGTAAGGGGCTAGTTGGAAAAAGTGGACCATGGAAAGAGATGGAGCAGCCAGAGGAGTTAAGATGGAAATGTACTATTGAACTGGGCAATTGTAATAGTGGATAGTCCACAGACATCAACAAGAACAACAACAGAGCTTTGGTTAGTGTTTCAATAGAAAACAACTTCCATGTCGTGTTTTTTATGAGGTTCTGAATCCTTAGATTGGACATACTTGTTTTTTTTTAAACATTTTTACTTATTTTAGAAGCACTCTTATTTACTTATCCATCCCCCCATTCCCTATCCCTCCCATCCTCCCATGCTCCCCACCAACCCCCCAATCCACCTCCCACTCACTCCCCAGGGATAGTGAGGCCCTCCATGGGGGAACCATCAAAGTCTGTCACATCATTTGGGGGAGGGTTCAGACCCTCCTTCCTGTATCTGGGCTGCAATAGTATCCCTCCACAGGGAATGGGCTCCCAAAGTCCATTTGTGCTCTAGAACACTGGTTCCACTGTTAGAGGTCCCATAGACTACCTTGGCTTTGAATGTTAACGTGTCATTTGGTAACAGAAAGAATTGTTAAATACAAGGAAAATTTGCATTTCAAACATACTTATGACAGTGACAATAGAAAGTTTCATTGACTTTTATTGCAAAAGACTTATAGATGCAGACAATTATATAAAATGTAGTTAGTCCCTCCAGTAAAATTTTGTAAGTAAAACCACAACCCAAGAAGAGAAATGGGAAATGAGGGTACCCAGAGGCCCTGGTAGGCCCTTTGCTAATCAAATGCCTTCCTTTTATTATAATCAACTTCCTTACTATGCTTTGCTTCATGTTTTTGCTGAGCATACAGTCTTAAATAACGTAGTTTAGTCCTGCCTGTTTTGAATTTCATATAAATTAAATTATACAGTGTATAATATTTTGGCCTGTTTCTTTCACTCAAATTAAGTTTTTGAGATTTATTTGCTATTGGAGACTCTTTCGTAGCTGTTTGTTTTTTATTACCCTGTGGTATTATTTTATAAAAGTATACCTTGATTTATCTCCCACTTTGCTGACAGACATTTGGGCTGTTTCCAGGTTTTTTTGTTGTTAGGTTTTAGGTTTTGATGTTTTCCGAGGTCTCACTGTATAGCTCAGGATGGCCTCAAACCTACTATGTAGCTCCTGAGTACTGGGATTATAGGCATGTACCACCAACCTTGACTTGTTTCTAGGTTTGGTCTTAACTAGGAATATATGTGCAAAAGTGTCTCATGAAAGTGAGATTGATGTTCAAAAGGGATGCACATTTTAACTCTTACATGATGTAGGTTTTTCTTTTCCATTTATGCCCCTACCAGTAGGGCATGAAAGTTTTCATTTTGTTTTTGTGTTTGTGGGTGGGGGTGGTGTTGAAGCCAGAAGTTTATGTTGGGTTACCTTTCTTATTCCTTGCTCTGTGTTACCCTCTTTGACAGGGTTTCTCTCTGAACCCAAACCTTGGTGTTTCAGCTAGACTGGCTAGCCAGCTTCATGGATTCATCTCTCTCTGACCCCCAGTGCTGGGGTTGCAGAGACCAGCTGTTTGTGCTGGACCCGAATTTTTGCAGCAAGGACTTTACCGACTGAGATGTCTCCAACATTAAGGGTTATTTTTATTTGTTTTTGTGGTACTCGAGTCTGAGCCTAGAACTTGGTGCAGCTAGGCAAGTGGTTCACTGCTGAGATATATTCCACATCCCCAAACCACAGTATTATGGAGTTTTTCCTGATATATTTTACTTAAACATTAAAACTTAAAAATTTCTGTTTACCAACAGTTGAATGCCATTCCATGCATATTCACTTATTTAGATTCTTCTTGTTATGGAGTCTGTTCAGGACCTTTGCCTATTTTTCTATTGTAGTGTGTGTTTTTGTGTTGGTTTGTGGAAGTGGGCTCTGTATTACAGTTACAACCTTTCCTTGCCTTCTTTCCCCTTACAGCAGAACATGGGCAAGAACACTCTTATGCCATTGCTTTATTAGGGACTGAAATCCCTGCAAAAAGAAAGCAGAGCAGGAGAAACCCTGCTTAAATGATACAGTGCTGAGCAGGTGGCCACTAGGTGTCACAGATTTCTCAGAGTCAGAGAATTGTTCTATAAGAACAATCAATGATCTGCCAGCCTCTCAAGACCTCATTGAAGGAGAACAGGGAAGCACCTGCCTGTGACTGCCTGCTGTTGGTCTCTCCATAGGCTGTTAACTACCACACACTTCCAGGCTGTGTGTACATGTGTGAGTACTGGGTGGGACCTTGTGGTCTGATAGCAACAGAGACCAAAGCTTTTGGTCAGAAAGAAAACACCATGTGGGGGGGGGGGTCACCCCACATTCCTGCTCCTCCATTGTCACTGTACATCAGAAACTAGTTCCTTGGAATGTCATCCCCACTCTAGCACAAAGGTCCCTGCTTGTACCGCTGGAAGCTAAAATCCTGTTTCTCTGAGATTTATGTAAATGCAGACACATAAAACCAACAGGAATATGCTGAGTGGTGGTGGTGCATGCCTTTAATCCCAGCACTTGGGAGGTAGAGGCAGGTGGATCTCTGTGAGTTCAAGACCAGCCTGGCCTACAAGAGCTAGTTCCAGGACAGCCTCCAAAGTCACAGAGAAACCCTGTGGACTTTGGAAAAAAAACAAACAAAAAACACAAACAAACAAACAAACAAACAAAACCCCCAAAGGAATACATACACAGATTTGAGTTCTGTCATGAGATTTGGGTGTATATGGTCCAAATATCATTTAAATTAAGAAAATCTCACTTGGCTCCTTATGCTAAGGAAAGAATCTCAAAAATCATGTTCCTGTTATTATATACAAATAAAATTAAAGATTTTATGTGAAGTAAGACAAAAACCTTGAAAGAATTGCTCATCTTTATGTTAGAGGTAGAAGGAGGCATTGGATTTAATTATTGAGTGGAAGGTATGTTCATTATTTGTTCAAAAATTAATGAGAGTTTGCCACCTCTCACTGAACAGTGTGGCCTCCAATTTGATTTGACAATCTCTGTTTCCATATTTAATAGGCACCCATCACATTTGTGATGAGCAGAAATATGATAAATATTGAAGTGTCAAACTAGCAATAGGAAGAGAAATAGCCACTGATTTGTCCCCTTATAGTCTTGGCTCTTTTTTGATACATATAAGCATACTGAGTTGATTTATTTAATGTTAACCAAAGCAGGGGTAGTTTCTATTTGTCCTAATATCTTTATAACACTGCTAAGTACTTTGTATTTTCTAAAGTTTCTCTTAAGACAATGATTTGCCAATAGTTTTAAACTGTATGAGAAGCTATGCTTTCTTAGAATATCTTTCCCTTATCTCTATTGAATTGTATTTTTTATTTGTCTCTCTTGAAAGTATATTTTATAAGGGTAGTGTGTAAATGTTATTTTTTGTGTTAGTGTTTTTGTGCTTAAGAGAGAAAATGTGAAAACTACATGGACATTTTTTTTTTGAACACACTACACTAAAATCTGTAGTCTGCAGGGGAATTCAGAGACGTGTATTTGCAGTGGATTTTATTTCTATCAAACAGTAATTGCATAGCCCCGGTCATGCTGTCACTGGGTCAAGACACTGAGTCAGTCTGACAATGGCACCAAGGACATTGTTTCCTCACAATTATGTCCATGATGTCACCCTCAAATGTTACAGTATACCTGAAGCACACTGGCCTTCAGTAACCTCTATATCACTATCATGAGTTAATTCTCAATTTCCATTGAAGTTTATGTTCTCAAACTGAACAGTAGCCACAGATTATTAACAAATAAAATACCGTAACATAAGTATTCGTGTGCGTGTGCACATGGGTGTGTGTGTGTGTGTGTGTGTGTGTGTGTGTGTAGTAGGAAGTGTAGTGAAAACATGCCTTGCTTTATTGTTATAGATTAGAACATTACTTTGAATGTTTGGACCTGAGAATGCAGCTCAGGGGAGGCTGCAGCTCAGGGGAGGCTGCAGCTCACTGCAGGGTGAAGCTTACTGCAGGGTGCAGCTCAGTGCAGGGTGAAGCTCGGTGGCAGGGCACTTGTCTGTCTGGCATATGTGAAACTCTAGGTTCAATCCCCAGCACTGTGGAGGAAAGGAAACAAACTGAATACTAAAAACCCTTCCTCCTTGGGCGTAAGATTTAGCTCAGTAATAAAGCATTTACCAGCAAGTTTCTGGGTTCCATACCCAGCACCACCACATGTAACCCCCCACCTACCCACCACACTCGTTTTGTCTTAATAGTATAGTATGGAAGTGCTAAGTCCATGCTCAGCTTTAGATAATTGTAAATTTAATTCTTAAAATATGTTTGAAATACCTTTTTTAAAATCCTTCTGCCGAGGCATGCATTATCTCCCATCTATTTTTCTCTATTTTCTCATTCTTATCCTGATTACAGTTCTCCCTCCCTCTGCTCCTCCCAGTTCCTCTCCATTTTCCTTCCCATCTGGATCCACTCTTTCTCTCTCTTATTAGAAAAAAGCAGGCCTCTAAAAGATGACAACAAAACAGACCAAAATAAAATAAAATAAAACAAAAACCATCACTTTGAAATAACTTTTTCCCCTTTCCATCCCTGAAATTATCTTTAAAATATTTCTTATGGAACTTAATACATGACTGTGGCAATCCACCTCTCTTTAAAGTGGTACCAAAGTCCTGTGCCAAAGCCCATTGGTGTCCAGGTGTGTCCTCTACCTAGGGTTGTTCCTAACATCAGTGTGCATTCATCTTAACATTGTAAAACATCACAGTATCTATACCATAAATAATTATGAAGATGCTGTGGTCACTACTAAGTCATGAACAATGTATGAAACTTACGTTTTGTATTTTAAACATAAATGTTTAAATTCTGGTATCTGGTCAAGAATGTAAATCTTAAAATATAACTTGGTGAGGTAGTGTTTTGGAACTATGGGACTTTAAATGTCTTAAATATTTAAATTCCAAATTAAAAACATTTTGTGGGCTGCTGTGGCTTATAGCATGGTCGCAGTTGTTCTGGTTTTCCACCTTAACTCTTCATGATGATTCTCCAAAACTGACTTTCTGTTTCACTCCTGTGTAAGTTTAAAATAGAGATGGAAGTCAGAATGTGAACAAGCAAGCAGGATTGTGTGAAAATAACATGATATAGGAAACAACAAACGTCTTTTAAAATACGATGGTGGTCTACATGGGTCCTGTTCTTCCGTATTGAAAGATATCTCATTTATGTGCATCATTGCTTACTTCCTGATCAAAAAATGATGACATCAGTATTCTATTACTGTCAAATCAAAGGAAATGTATGGGAATTTTGCTTCAAATTAAATTCAAGAATTCTAGACTGAAATGCTTCTCAAGAATTTTTTTCTCTTTTAGCTCCCAATGTGGTGTCAATGAAAATCATAATTAATGACAGTGTGAAGACTGAGGCTAACCCCGCTCTGTCTATAAATGGTTTTCCTAATAAGCAAATATGGTTTAAGGTGGAATTCTCATAGAATCACAGCTTATGGAGCATGTATGGCAAAGGACGTGCTCTGCATTTGCTCTAAAGTATATCTGGGGACCTTCCTGCTGGAAGACACTTGCAGCATTCTGAAACATTCAGACCCCAGGCTCCTACTTCTTCTACCCTCATTTTGGTTGTTAGGGGACCACAAGAAAAGGGCATGGTCTTTTGAGCCAACAGTTTTCTTGGAAGCCTTTTTGCCATAGTGTTTTTGAAAATAGAGGTGAAGCACATGGTTAGAATTAGAGTTTTTGAGTTATCTTTTGAGTTCTGAATCTGTCATAAATCTGTGGTTATTGTGTAGTTGGTTATAGTGATTTTCTTCAAGGAAGGGTTGCTTTATTTTACTAATAGCATCAGTGGTAGATGGTAGTAGGTCTGCATAGCTTCTTCTATTTGGGCAGATGTAATTGATACAGTCTTTTAGAAAATTCACTTGTAAAAAAGAAAAATACATAATTCATAGAACAGCCCTCCCTCTAGAAACTGACAGCTCTCTGGCAGCATGCCAGCATCCCACCTCCACCCCTGGGGTTTGGCAAATATCAGTGTGTTTATTGGCTGTGTGGGTGAGAGGAGCATCTGGCAGCTAGACATAATCTTCCTCTTCGAGAAGCCAGACTTCCCTTCAGGAAGTATTTGGAAATATAGAAGCCCAAGGAATACAGTTCCATCATAATCACTGTGACATTCCATTCCTCAGAAAGAAGTGACAGGAAAGTTTCCATTGATGATGGGTAGCTTTCCTTAGGGTGTCCTAACCAAGAATTTGTGGATCATAAAATCATTTAAAACTCTCTCTCTCTCTCTCTCTCTCTCTCTCTCTCTTTCTCTCTCTCTCTCGTGTGCGTGTGCGTGTGCGTGTGCGTGTGCGTGTGTGTGTGTGTGTGTGTGTGTGTGTGTGTTCGAATATCATGGTGTTCATGTGGAGATCAGAGGACAACATGCAGCTCGACTTTCACCATTTAGGCCTCATGGATCAAACTCAGGTCATTAGGTTTGGAGCCATGTGCCTTTACCTTCTAAGACTGCTTTCTGGCCTCTTCCAAATCTTTTTAAAGGGGCAGATAACTGACTCTAACCTTTGCAATCAGTTACCCTTGTCTTCATTTGTTTAAATATGTATTTGCTTTCTGTGATTCACTTATCAAATAAGTATCTTTTACAAAAGATAATTTGTCAAGTATATGCATATATTGACTGTAAATTAATATAGTTAAATAAATAAATCATAGCTGGAGAGAAGTTGGGCTAGGGTAAAATGTTATAAGCCCCTAATGAATGGCAGTTTCAAAAACAAGTGGAACACTCCCTCTGAATGTTGTGTCGGATGATGAGCCCAGTGGCTGCAGGGTGAGGCATTACCAATTCAGGAGCAGCAATTTTAGATTTGTGCAAAATACCCACCAGATTAGGGCTTGTTCTGTTCTGAGTTTTTACATTTTAGGTGTAGGTGTGGCATGAACTGAGGAAAGGGCTTTGGTTAGTGAAACTGTTGTTAATGAAAAGCTTTATGAGGTTATAAAAAAGTGAATTCCAATTCTCATAATTATTTGATGATGGATATAAAATCCTGCATTTGGTTGCTTCTACTGGTAGCATACCCAACGTACTCTTAATGCATTAAAAATACATTAAAACCAAACTAGAATTCTATTTGTTAAAAAATTGTTTTGTTCAATTGCCATTGTAAAATTCTAGCAGTGTTTAAGATTAAATCTAGAAACTTAAAAATCCAACTGGAAACAGTAAAGTGTTTTCCTTTCTCTTTTCCAGAAATAGTCAATGCCTGTGTGGACACCATGCAATTAATTTCAGTACTTGATTGTGTAGGCAACTTAACTTATGTATGCTTTCTCACATTTCCTGGAGCAGTGTGGCATTCCAAAGACAACCTAAAATGTGAGAAAATAGCTCAATGTACTGTATCAAGCCCACATGAAATATGTTTTTAACTCCCTTAAAAATACATTCATGGTTCCCTGTAACTTTCTAAGCCATGTTGGAGCTTGAGGGAAAAGAACAATTAATTCAGCTCCATTGGATCCACTTTTAGTTAAAATTATGTTTTCTTTAGCATGGATGAAATTCATTGAATGGCATTTATTTAAATATAAATAATCTTGTCTATTAAGCTTCTGTTGTCCTTTTAAACTTTGTACCAAATGCAAGGCCTTTATATCCTCCATCCAGGAATTGGCCAAGGGGTTTTGGTAAAGAGACCTTTGAAGTGGTAACACATTTTTCATGGTGCCTACACAGACATCTGCGTGTCAGACTCTACCATACAGCATCCTACTGAAATGTACCCTTATACATTTGGAGTAGTCCTTCCCAGTGTCATCAGCCCATTGGGTCAAATCTGAGGCTTCTCATCTGTAGTTGTTAACCTCTTTAAGAAATTGCATTTTCCATTACAATTTGACACATGGGCCTTACATACTTTAGCATCTCTGTACATAGGTTATGCTTCGAAGTCTGTGGCATCTTCTAATTGTAATTGGAAGCTTCTTTGTAGTGTGTTTTAGAATTGATGTTAGCAGTTTCCTTGGCACAGCACTTGTCTTATTATTTAATTCTGATTTAGGTTTCTTTACAATGAGAATGCATTATTATTTGGCAATGGTGCACTTTTCAGTGGGCACTTATTTTTTAACTTCATTATTGTTTATTTAAAAATGCATATTCTTGTAAATAAATAGGCATTACAAACATGCATCAAATCTGAGCACTATGAAAACATGAATAAAAACACTTAAAATAAAAGCAGCAGTTTTGTTGAAGTAAAATGGTATATTTAGCTTAGACTGCTTTGAGTGATCCCCTTTGCAGAGTACAATAGCTAGCCAACTCAGTTTTGATTGTGCTAAATCCAGAAAGAGAACTAAACTGCCTCACTTTCTAGATCTGTACTTTTTCCCACTCACAGATTCTGATCTGGCAGGTAGAGTATCCTTCACAGAAGAAGACTGGGGACAGGTGTCTAGAGCTCATAGTACACAGGAGTAAGCTTCACCTGAGTTTTGCTCAACAGCTTAAAAATCACCCAAACAATTGTCAAGATAGATCCAAGGCTATAGAGAGGAACATGCCACCAAGAGAAATCTAAAGGATGAAGCAAGAGTGCAAATGGGAAGATGAATCCCACAGCGAGGTGTCTGCCATCAAGTAGAAATGACAAGAGAACTAGGCAGCAGAATGTAGGGAACAGAGATCCAGACGGGCCCTGCCTTGACACCGTGCCCATCTTTCATGCTTGGGAGGGTGTTGCAGAAAGGACCTGTGAAAACTTACTTCCTCTTAAAGGTGTATAAATCAAATTGGCTGTGTGTATGTATGTCGGTATCAGGGGCAGTATGGTGGTAGTGGTTATCAGTTGTTTCAAGAGAGAACAGTAGTGGGCTTGACTGTGTAAACAGGAACCAAGCCATCCCTTCCACAATAGTTCAGAGAAAATATAGCTCTGTAATTTGTGGCTATTATCAGTTTGTATAGCCCCTGTGCTTTTGTCCACCAGTGATATTGACATAGGACAAAGGAAGCCACAGGCTTGAAAAGCGGTTACAGGAAGAAAGAAAATAGGGCAGAAACTAATATGATGCTAGAACAAAACACACAGCCTGGCTCAGACAAGAGATTTATTTGGAGGTTGTTTGAGAAGACATCCTGCTGCTAGTCTTGCTTAGGGCATACCAGGGTTCAATTCACTGTGGTTTGACTTACATTCAAATTTGTGATGATGCAAAGAGAGAGTCATTGAGGGGAAATCATTCTTTGAATTTTGGTCTTTTTATGGGCTAATTAAATGATGTACAATACAGCTTCAGCTAGACATGGCTCCTAAGAAACCACACCATTCCAAAGGAAAACTGATTTCTCCACTGCACACAATATCACAGAACTGTAGCATTCTTTAGGTTAGGTAGTAAATGTGGTTTTCACTTAAAAATTCCATTTATGATGGCTTTATTGCAGTACTTCTCAACCTGTGGGTCATGACCCCTTTGAGGGTTGAATGAACCTTTCACAGTGATCACCTAAGACTATGGGAAAACATGCTGGGCATTGATGGCGCACACCTTTAATCCCAGCACTCGGGATGCAGAGGCAGGCAGATCTCTGTGAGTTCCAGGCCAGCCTGGTCTACAGAATGAGTGCCAGGATAGGCTCCAAAGCTACACAGAGAAACCCTGTCTCGAAAAACCAAAAAAACAAAACAAAACAAAACAAAAAAACCAACCCCCCCCCAAAAAAACACCAAAAAACAAAAAAAACAAAAGACTGTGGGAAAACACAGATTTGTATAATGATTTGTAACAGTTTCAAAATTACAGTTTTGAAGTAGCAACAAAAATAATTTTATAGTTGGGGGTCACCACAGTATGAGGAAGTGTATTAAAGGGTTGGCAGCATTAGGAAGGTTGAGAAGCACTGCTATATTGGAATTTGACACCATCAGAAGTCAAGAAGGAGCTGACATCTCAGGTATAATATACTTCATATGATCCATGGAAGAAGACAGACTGAAGAAGTTAAAAGACTTGGAGTGCAGACTTTAAGATAATTTTTTAAAGCCAGGATCTCACTATGTATCTCACCATGATTGACCTACAATTCACTATGTAGACCAGATTAACCTAGAATTTACAGAGATCTACCTGCCCCTGCCTCTTGAGTGTTTGGTTTGAAGGGATGAACCACCACACCATAGCATTTTCTTGAAGTATGGAAAATTAAATATTTTGCAAAAAATATGCTTTGGAAATAACTTTCCATTTACCTGATATGCATTGCTTAAGAGCCAATGAGCATAAATAACTGTTAGGGAGAGCCTTGTGCTAAGGCTGTGAGTGAGTGCACAGGAAGACTGCTGCTGAGGATGGGTAAAACTGGAATTGAGTGCTTGCTGGGAAACTATGAAGAGATTGGATGTGGAATAGTGTCTTGGTTTCCTTTCTGGTTGCTGTCATAAAATACTCTGACAGAAGATGCTGACTGGAGGAAAGTTCTGTTTCAGCCACAATCCCAGGTCTGTCATGACAGGGGAGTCACATGGCAGAAGCTTGAGTGAGCTGGTCACATTACACCCACAATCAGAACCAAAGAGCAAAGAACACATGCTCGACATTTCTTCTGTTCTGAGCAGTTCAGGATCCTTGCCAAGGGAATGGTTCTGCCCACAGTGGAGATGGTTCTTCTTGTCTGTGCACTTCCTGCTTTCCAGTCATTTTCATATGTTATGTCACCTAGCAACCTAGAAGATGAGAAGGAAGGGTGTGAGATGAGGTGAAGCACAAGGCAGTGAAGTTAACCAGAAATATAGAAACCATAGACCAATTGCATGCTAACAAAGTTAACCAGAACTATAGAAACCATAGACCAATTGCATGCTAATGAAGTTAACCAGAAATATAGAAACCATAGACCAATTGCATGCTAATGAAGTTAACCAGAAATATAGAAACCATAGACCAATTTCATGTTAACATCTGAATCATGAGGATGATTTGATCACACAGTAGAATTGCAACAACATATAGACAGAAACATGAGCGAGGAAAAGCTCATTTGCAGTGTTGCAGATAAGGATGCTTGCAGTCTCCTTCTGAATGATCTGCTTCTTTTTGTCTTGATGTAGGAGCTACAATTAGGAAACAACACCCAGTGGTGTATATACTGTGTTAGTACAATGAAGTTTTTGAGAGAAGTATACATAATCTTTATACTCAGATTAATAGTCTTTTGGGCCAGATTCTCCTCTTATTTTTCCTGATGTTTTGTGTGATGCTGAGGATTAAACCCAGGATTGCTACATGCCACTCAAGCACTTGATAGCTGGGCTAGGCCTCTTTCCCCTCCTTTCTGCTTAGAAATACTTCAGAGTCTATTTCCTGACTATTGATACTATAGGGATACATAGATGTAGATAAATAGCTGAGGAAAAGAACATAATTGAATTTTTATTTAAATTTATTTTTGACTGATGTACAAAACCAAAACATTTTACACATTGTACTGAATATTTTTATGCCAACTTGGCTCAAGCTAAAGTCATCTGAGAGGAGAGAACTTCAATTAAGAAAATGCCTTCTCAAGACTAGGTTGTAGACAGGCCTGTAAGGCATTTCCTAAATAGTGAGTGGTTGAAGAGAGACCAACCCATTGTGGGAAGGGCCACCCGTGGGCTGGTGGTCCTGGGTTCTACAAGAAAGCAGGCTGAACAAGTCAGTAAGCAGCACCCTGCATGGCCTCTGTGCCAGCCCCTATCTCTAGTTTCCTGCCCTATCTGCTTTCCTGTCCTGACTTTCTTCAATAATGAATAGTGATATGGAAGTGTAAGCCAAATAAACCTTTCTTCTCCAAGTTGCTTTTCGGTCATAGTGTTTCAACATAGTGATAGAAGTCCTAAATGAGACACACATTAAAGGACAGATATGTAATATTTCAGTACATGGGTACCTTAAGTAAAGTTAAACTTACCTACTTAAATGTTGATAATTTATATATAATGATTTCACATCCATTTTGTCCAGTTTTTAAAGTTTTCAGTTCACTGTTGGTATCTGAAATCAAAGTAGTACAGCAGAACTTCCTGCTCCTGCCTCACTGTGACGCTGTAGCAGTTGGTCACCCTCTCCACATCTCACCCCACTCTCCCATTCGACGTTCAACATGTGTGAGGTCAAGTCTTTTAGGTTACGTGAGTGAGAGTGTTCTGAATTGTCAGAAACTGTGTCTGGTTTGTTTCATCTGACATGATATATTCTGGTTCCTTCCATGTGTTGCAAATGACAGGATTTCATTTATTTTTATGGTTGAAAGGTGTGTGTGTGTGTGTGTGTGTGTGTGTGTGTGTGTGTGTATTTCTTTATGCATGAGTTCACAGACACTTAGGTTGTTTCTCTTGATTGCCTACTGTGAATAGTGGTGCAGTGACTATGTGAAAAGTCCACATGACACAATGTTCTCTTTTCTTTTGAAATATGAGTATCTAGATTGTTAAACCATATAAAAATTCTAAGGTTTTTTTTTTTTTTTTGAGAAACCTCTATGCTGATTTCCATAATGTCCTATACTAATTTACATTTTTACCAGTAGTATGCAAATTTTCTCTTTTCTTATACAGCCTACCAGCATTGTTATCTTTAGTCATTTGATAATAACAGTTCTTATTGCAATAAGATGTTAGCTTGATTTGGTTCTGATTTGTATTTCCCTTATCCTTGGTGATGCTTAGAAATTTTTCCATTCTTTTTTTTAATTTTTATTTGAGAAATGATCTTATTTTACATATCAATCCCCCATTCCCTTGCACTGCCATCCTCCTAAGCACCCTACCGACCCCCCCACCATCCCCACCCACTCTCCAAGGACAGTGAGGCCTTCCAGGGGGGAGTCATCAAATTCTGTCACATCATTTGGAGGAGGGCTTAGGCCTTCTTCCATGTGTCTGGGATGCAATAGTATCCCTCCATAGGGAATGGGCTCCCAAAGTCCATTTTGCACTAGGGATAAGCACTGGCTTCACTGTTAGAGGTCCCATAGACTTCCCAGGCCTCCTAGCTGGCACACACATTCTGAGGGCTTGGGTCAGTTCAATGCTGGTTCCCCAGCTTTACATTTGGGGGTCCCTGTGTTCTTACTAGGTCAGGTCAGCTGTTTCTGTATGTTTCTCCAACATGGTTTTGGCTCCTTTCCTCATCTCTTCTCCATCTCTACAACTGGATTCCTGGAGTACAGCTCGGTGCTTAACTATGGATCTCTGCTTCTGCTTTCATCAGCTACTGGATTAAGGCTCTAGGCTGTCAATTAAGGTAGTCATCAATCTCAGTATAGGGGAATGGCATCAAATGCTGCCTCTCCACTACTTCCTAGATTCTTAGTTGGGGTCATCTTTGTGGATCTCTGAACATTTTCCTAGTGCCAGATTTCTATTTAAACCAATACACGTTCCCTCTATTAAGGTATCTCTTTTGTTGCTCTCCTCTATTCCTCCCATGTCTCAGTCTTCCTGATCCTTCTTGTTTTCCTCCCCTCCCCTCTTCTCCCCTACCTCTCCCCCTTGTTCCCAATATCCTCAGGGGTTCTTGTCCCTTTCCTCCTCTTCAGGGGGACCATGTGTTTCTCTCTTAGTGTTAGAGTTAGGGTTGTTTCCTAGATTCTCTGGTGGTGTGGATCATAAGCTGGTAGTCCTTTACTCTATGACTAATATCCATATATGAGTGAGTATATACCATGCTTGTCTTTCTGTGACTGGGTTACCTTACTCAGAATGTTTTCTTCTAGTTACATCCAGTTGACTGAAAATTTCAAGATTTGATTATTGTTTTTTTTCCTACTGAATAGTATTCCATTGTGTAAATGTACCACATTTTCTCCATCCATTCTTCAGGTGACGAGCATCTAAGTTGCTTCCAGGTTCTGGCTATTACAAACAATGCTGCTACAAACATAGTTGAACATGTGTCCTTGTACGAATGTGCATTCCTTGGGTATATGCCCAAGAGTAGATTTGCTGGATCATGAGGTAGACTGACTCCCATTTCCTTGATAAATACTGATTTCCATAGTGGCCACACAAGTTTGCAATGGATGAGTGTTCCCTTTTCTCCACATCCTCTCCAGCATAAACTGTCATTGGTGTTTTTGATTTTAGCCATTCTGACAGGAGTAAAATGGTATCTCAGAGTTGTTTTGAGTTACATTTCCATGAGGGATAAGAATGTTGAACAGTTTCTTAAGTATCTTTCAGCCATTTTAGATTCCTCCACTGAGAATTCTCTATTTAGTTCTGTACCCCATTTTTTAATTGGATTGTTTGATGTTTTGATGCCTAGCTTCTTGAGTTCTTTGTATATTTTGGAAATCAACCTTCTGTCAGATGTGAGGTTGGTGAAGATCTTTTGCCATTCTGTGGGATGCCGTTTTGTCTTGCTGACTGTGTCCTTTGCCTTACAGAAGCTTCTCAGTTTCAGGAGGTCCCATTTATTAATTGTCTATCTCAATGCCTGTGCTACTGGTGTTACATTCAAAAAAGCAGTCTCCTGTACCAATTCATTTCAAGGGTACCTCCCACTTTCTCTTCTAAGAGGTTCATTGTGGCTGGACTAATGTTAGGTCTTTGATCCATTTGGACTTAAGTTTTGTGCATGGTGACAGATATGGATCTATCTGCAGTCTTCTACATGCCAGCATCCAGTTATGCCAGCACCATTTGTTGAAGATGCTTTCTTTCTTTCATTGTATAACTTTAGCTTCTTCATCAAAAATAAGGTGTTCGTAGGTTCGTGGGTTAATATCAGGGTCTTCAATTTCATTCCAATGGTCTTCCTGTCTATTTTTGTGCCAATACCAACCTGTTTTCAGGACTATAGCTCTATAATAGAGCTTGAAGTCAGGGATGGTGATGCCTCTAGAAGTTCCTTTAATGTGCAGGGTCGTTTTGGCTATCCTGAGTCTTTTGTTTTTTCATATAAAGTTGAGTATTATACTTTCAATGTCTGTGAAGAATTTGATGGGGATTGCATTGAATCTGTAGATTGCTTTTGGCAAGATTGCCATTTTTACTATGTTGATTCTCCTATCCAAGAGCATAGGAGATCTTTCCATTTTCTGATATCTTCTTTAATTTATTTCTTTAAAGAATCAAAGTTATTGCTATACAGATCTTTCATGTTTTTGGTTAGTGTTACCCCAAGATACTTTTTGGCTATTGTAAATGGTGATGTTTCTCTGATTTCTTTCTCACCATATTTATTATCTGTATATAGTAGGGCTACTGAATTTTTGAGTTAATCTTTTATCCTGCCACTTTGCTGAAGGTGTTTATAAGTTGTAGGAGTTCCCTGGTAGAGTTTTTACAGTAACTTATGTAAACTTCCTTTCCAATTTGTATCCCCTTGATCTCCTTTTCTTGTCTTATTCCTCTAGCTAGAACTTCAAGTACAATATTGAAGCGATAGGAAGAGAGTGGACAGCCTTGTCTTGTTTAGAGGAATTGAGTTGAGTTTCTGTCTATTTAGTTTGATGTTGGCTGTTTGTTTGCTGTATACTGCTTTTATTATGTTCAGGTATGTTCCTGTTATTCCTGATCTCTCCAGGACCTTTATCATGAAGGGGTGTTGGATTTTGTCAAACGTTTTTTCAGCTTCTAGTGAGATGATCATGTGGTTTTTCTTTTTCAGTTTGTTTATATTGTGGCTTACATTGATGGATTTTCATATGTGAACCATCCCTGCATCACTGGCATGAAGCTTACTTGATCATGGTGGATGATTTTTCTGATGTGTTCTTGGATTTGATTGGCAGTATGTTGTTGAGTATTTTTGTATCAATGTTCGTGAGGGATATTGGTCTGTAATTCTCTTAGCTGTGTCTTTGTGTGGCTTGGGTACCAAGGTTATTGAAGCAAGGAGTTTAGCAATGGCCATTCTGCTTCTATTGTGTGGAACAATTTCAGGAGAATTGCTATTAGCTCTTCTTTGAATTTCTGGTGTAATTCTGCACTGAAACCATCTGGCCCTGGGGTTTTTTTGATTGGAAGACTTTTGATGACTGCTTCTGTTTCATTAGGGGTTATAGGTCTACTTAAATTGCTTATCTGTTCTTGATTTAATTTTGGTAAGTGAAATCTATCCAGAAAATTGTCCATTTCCTTTAAATTTTCTAATTTTGTAGAGTACAGGTTTTCAAAGTATGACATGATGATTCTCTGCATTTCCTCAGTGTTTGTTCTTATGTCTCACTTTTCATTTCTGATTTTGTTAATTACCATGCTGTGTCTCTGCCTTTGGTTAGTTTGGATAGAGGTTTGTCTATCTTGTTGATTTTCTCAAAGAACCAACTGTTTGTTACATTGAATCTTTGTATTGTTTTCCTAGTTTCTAACTTATTGATTTCAGCCCTCAATTTGATTAATTTCCTGGCATCTACTCGAATCTCTGGGGTGAGGTTTTTTTTTTTTTTTTTTTTTTTTTTTTTTTTTTTTTTTTTTTTTTTGTAGAGCTTTCTGTTGTGCTGTTAATTCTCTAGTGTAACTATTTAGAGCTATGAACATTCCTCTTAGCCCTGCTTTCAGAGTGTCCCTTAAGTTTGGGTATGTTGTGTCTTCATTCTCATTGAATTCTAGAAAGTCTTTAATTTCTTTTTTATTTCTCCCTTGACCCAGGAATGGTCCAATTTTGCATTGTTCAATTTCCATGAGTTTGTAGGGTTTCTGCAATTTGTGTTGTTGTTGAATTCTAACTTTAAACCATAGTGGTCTGATAAGATACAGGGGGTTGTTCCAATTATTTGGTATCTGTGTAGGTTTGCTATGTTGCCGAGTATGTGGTCTATTTTATAGAAGGTTCCATGTGGTGCTGAAAAGAATATATATTCTTTTGTGTTTAGATGCAATGTTCTATAGATTGGGTCTGTTAATCCCAAATGGGTCATAACTTCTGTTAGTTTTTTTTTTCTTTGTTAAGTTTCTATCTCGTGGTCCTGTCTAGTTGTGAGAGTGGGGTATTGAAGTCTCCCACTATAAGTGTGTGAGATTTTATGTGTGATTTGGGCTTTAGTAATGTTTCTTTTACAAATGTGGGTGCCTTCATATTTGGGGCATAGATGTTCAGAATTGAGACTTGATGGACTTTTCCTTTGATGGACATGAAATGACCTTCTTAATCTGTTTTGATTGATTTTAGTTTGAAATCTAATTTGTTAGATATTAGGATTGCTACACCAGCTTGTTTCTTGGGTCCATTTGTTTGGAAAATCTTTTCCCAACCCCTTACTCTGAGGTAACACCTGTCTCTGAAGTTGAGGTGTGTTTATTGTATACAGCAGAAGGATGGATTCTGTCTTCATATCCATTCTGTTAGCCTGTATCTTTTTCTGGGCTGGTTAAGACCATTGACATTGAGGGATATTTTTTTTTTTATTAGTTCTAGTTAGGGAAAAAGCTTGTTTCACATGTAAGTCCCTTCTCCCTCTCCCTCTCCCTCCCCTCACCCTCATCCCTCATCCCCTACCCCCAACCTACCCCCCACCCCATCCACCCACCACTCCCCAGGCAGGGTAGGGCCCTCAATGGAGGCTCTGCAAAGTCCACCAAATCTTCCTGTGCTGGTCCTGGGCCTTTCCCCATGTGTACAGGGCCAGAGTGTAACCCTTCACGTGGGATGGGCTCTCAAAGTCCCTTCTTGCACCAGGGAAAAATACTAATCCACCACCAGAAGCTCCCTGGAGTGCAGAGGCCTCCTTATTGACATCCATGTTCAGGGGTCTGGATCAGTCTTGTACTGACTTCCCAGACCGCATCTGGGGTCGATGTGCTCTCCCTTGTTCAGGCCAACTGTTCCTGTGGGTTTCTCCAACCTGGTACATACCCCTTCGCTCTTCATTCCTCCCTCTCTTCAACTAAATTCCCAATTTCAGCTCAGTGTATAGACATTGAAGGATATTAATATCCATTGATTGTTGGTTCTTGTTTGTTTTGGATTTTTTGTTGGTGGTGTCATTGTGTGTGTATTTCACCCTCCTGTTTCTTTTTGTGTATGGTAAAACTGGATTATCTATTGTCTCTGTTTTTGTGATTGTAGTTATCTTTGTTGGGTTGGAGTTTTCCTTCCAGAACTTTCTGTAGTGCTGGATTTGTGGATATGTATTGTTTAAGTCTGGTTTTGTCATGGAATATCTTGTTTTCTCCATCTATAGTGATCGAAAGTTTTGCTGGGTACAGTAGTCTGGGTTGACATCCATGCTCCCTTAGTGTTTGTAGGGTATCTATCCAGGAACTTCTGGCTTTCAGAGTTTCCATTGAGAAGTTGTGTGTGATTCTGATAGGTCTGCCTTTATATGTTACTTGGCCTTTTTCCTTTGCTGCTCTTAATATTTTCTCTTTATTCTGTAGGTTTGGTGTTTTGATTATTATGAGTCGAGGGTTCTTCTTTTTGTGGTCCAGTCTGTTTGGTGTTCTGTAAGCTACTTGTACTTTCATAGGCATATCCTACTGTAGGTTGGGGAAATTGTCTTCTATGATATTGTTGAATATGTTTTCTGTACCTTTGAGCTGTATTTCTTCACCTTCTATACCCAGGTCCAGCCTTTTCACAGTGTCCCATATTTCCTGGATATTTTGTGTTAGGGATTTGTTGGCCTTGAGATTTTCTTTGGTCGATGACTTTATATCATCTAGCAAGTCTTCAACAACTGAGATTCTCTCTTCCATCTCTTGAATTCTATTGGTTATGCTCACATCTTTAGTTCCTGATAATTTATCCAGCCTATTTCTAGCATCCCCCCATTCTGTGTTTTCTTTATTGTGTCTACTACAGCTTTCATGCCTTGAACTGTTTCGAGTGCTTCCTTCACTTGTTTGGTTTTTTTTTTTTTCTTTCTTTAGATTCTTTAAGAGATTTGTATACTTCTTGAGTTTTTTGGTTTGTCTTTTCCTCCATTTCATATAATCTTTTGCTTGTTTTTTCTTCTATTTCTTTAAGGGATTTTCTTGTTTCCTCTTTAAAGGTCTCTATCATCTTCCTAAGATAAGTTTTGAGGTCCATCTCTTCTCATCCTCTGTGTTGGGCTTTTCAGATCTTGCTGGTTTGGAGTCCCTAGATTCTGGTGTTGTCTTATTGGTTTTTCTGCTGTTGAGTGTGTTCTTACTCTGTCTTCTTCCCATCCCTTCTTCCAGTGGGTGCAGGTGGGGTCTCTCCCTCTCCTCTTGTCTTCCAGTGGGTGTACGTGGGCCAAGACTTCAATGTCTGCAACTCTGGATGGTCCGGCTTCTCCTGGTGTTCTCTTCATCAAGCAGAGGGAGCAGTGGTGCCAAGATTCAATTGGAGGGTGAAGGGTGGAGGGCCTGGGGGGCACAAGTCTGAGGTGTGGCCAGACTCATGATTGCCTGTCTTGCCGGGGAGGGTCCACTACACAAAGAGTAGCAGACCCAGGATGTCCCAAGGAGGCGATGGGGTAGTTGGGTGCAATTGGAACCCACACTCACCTAAAGTGGAGGACGGAGGGTCTGCTTAGAAATTTTTATGCTCCTATTGATCATTGTATGTATTTCTTTAAATGAACTGTCTATTTAGATGTATTGCTAATATTTTAAATTAGATTATTGGTTTTTATGATGAGCTTTCGGAAGTTTTTATATTCTGATGTTAAATCACTTCTTAGATGTGTAGTTTGTGCAATGCCCCCCCTTTTCTGTATGTTTCTTTTCATTCAATTGATAAGGTGTTGTTTTATTTTGTTTCTTTTAGAAAATACCATTGGTATTTTGACAGGAATTACACTGAATCTTCAAATCACCCTAGGTGATATCGAGCTTTTATAGATAATTTAAGAATATTGATTCTTCCAAGCCATGAACACTAGATGTATTTCCCCTTTGTTGTGTAGATTCTCTTTAAATTCTTTCATCAATGTTTTATAATTTTCATTATAGAGATCTACTTCTGGTTATTCATGGTATGTTATACCTTTTTGTCACTATGATTGGGTTGTTTTCTTGATTTCTATTTCATGTCATCCACTATTGACATATAGAAGTGCTACCAACTTTTTTGTATGCTGATTTTGTATTTTACAGTGTGGCTGGCTTATAAACTCTAATAGCTGTTTGGTGGAATTGTAGGGGTTTTGTACACATATGATTCAGTCTGAAAACACTGACAGTTTGACTTCACATTTCCTAACTTCTGGGCCCTTTCTTTCTCTTTGCTGATTCTTCTTACTTGGTCTTCAAATGCAACCTATGACAAAAGTGGTGAAAATGTTCTCCTTTGCTTTTACAAATCTTAGAAAACTTTCAGTTTTTTACATTTAATATGTTTCTTAGTTTCTTCTTCTTTTTTTGTTCCTGTACTAAAATGTCTGACAAAAGCAACTTGAGAGGGAAGACTTTATTTTGGTTTGCAACTCAAGAGATTGATTCAAGAAAGCTGTTTAATTATCACACACTTTGTGAAATGATGAACATATAGCAAATTGAACAATTACAATGAATATAAATATGTATATTTATTTAACTTGAGATGTAGGCATTAATGTTATTCTGGTGACAGGTATTTACGAGCCTGTTGGTGAAACACTTACTCTTGACTGAAGGAACAGAGTCTTGATCATATTAGAAACTGTGTCTAGAACTGGACACAGTGAGTCCAGTGAGACACACTGGAGTCTCAGTGAGATTTCTTGAATCCTCTAAAAGTCATTATTTTCCTTTGAAGGTATATAAAAGAGGACCTAGGTAAAAAAAAAAAATTAGTTTTCCTGATGCATAGCCTTTGGGGATATGATGGTTCAGAGAGTAAAGTGCTTGTCATACAAGCAGGACACTAGAAATTCAATCTCCAGAACTCATGTGAAAATGTCAGGCATGGTGGCATGAGCTTGTAATCACAGTCCTGGGAAGGTGGACACAGGCTGATGTACTGATATATTGTTTATGATCTAATAAAGCTTGCCTGTAGATCAGAATGCAAAACTAGCCACAGCCATAGAATCTGGGCATTAATGGTACACACCTTTAATTCCAGGACTCAGGAGACAGAGGCAGATGGATCTCTGTGTGTTCAAAGCCACCTAGCGTTCCATGAGAGTGAATAGGTCTAAAAGAGAAACAGAGTTCACACCTTTAATCCCAGTTCTAGAGAATATAAGGAGCTCAGTGCAGTTTTAGGAACAGTCTGAGATTTGGTGAGGAGCAGTGCAGTCTGAGGTTTGGTGGATTGCCCCTTAGGTCTGAGCATTGGGAGAGGTAAGAACTCTCAAGTGGCTGGCTGCTTTGCTTTTCTGATCTTCATTTGCCATCCGACTTGGTCTACTGGGCAAGCTTCAGGCCAGAGAGACACCTTGTCTTAAAATAAAAGGCTGGCACCAGAGGACTAACACCTGAGCTTGTCTCTGGGCTCCACACACATGTGTACCTGCACACATATATAGTCCTTTCAAGATATGTGTGTCTAGAGAAAATAAAATAATCAAGTAAATTAAAATTTCCCAATCCAGAGGAAAATTTTTTATCCCGACAAATTAACTTCCATGTTTTCTCCTCTCCACCACTCCAATAGGGTTTGTATTGAAAACCCTATTCAATACAAACTCTGAAATTTACCTAGGCAAATTTGGTTCCAGATTAATCTTTCAGAACCTGGGCTGAAGTATAATCAATTTTTTTGCCTACTCATCTTGTCATTTATTCTTGTCACAATTCCCTTGTGAAAAGATTAGGTTTAGTTGGTTTTTATGTGATATGTGCAATGTCTCTAGCTAAGGAACATTTATTTGGAAGAGAATTTAACATGATTATTCAATTGATACTGGAATTGAGCATGCTCACTGAAGGGTAAATGTTCTTCCATTGTGAAACCCTGGAACCTTTCAACACTAAGCTTTGCACTGAAGGGAAACCTTAAAGAATGGATGATTTACAGATCATCCATTCTTAGTGTTTAACTTGCTATGTGGCTGTTAATTAAACATCTTTAGAGACTGCCTAAAATTCTAAGGGCCCCAAATTACCTAATAAACCTGTCAAAACTGCTTACATCTTAACATAAGATATAGATGTGCCAAGAGTTAGAAAATCTAAATATATAGTACTTATAAGATACAAAATGGTAAGAATTACAGAATAATGTTTTGCTTTAGAACAGACTTACAACCCCTTGGAAAACACTGTCTTTTTTTTTTTTTACTACACTTATCATTACTATATTACAGGGTTTTTTATGGAACACCAGTTTGTTGATGAAACTTAATATGGGGAGTCATTTTCTTTGGAAATCAATCCACAATGAAAAGTGAAGCGTCTTTAGGTTGAATGTAGAACTGCTTACGAAATGAGAAATGATGACTTTTTATCTGGGCTTTAACTGTAGACACTGGGTTTATTGGGCATGGTTCTCTATTGGTTACATAAAATCCCATTATTTATTTGAAAGACAAAGGAAGATCAAATACCTAGTGATTTAAAAAATATTTATTTATGGGTGAAAATATAATTGAGATATAACTTGCCTTCCAATTGCACATAAGGTTTATCTGGTATGTGATTATGTTGTTTTAATTTCATTGATTGGGTAGTTCTTGCCTTTTATGAAACCTTGTAAGTATCTGTGTCATGACACTCATGAAGATCACAGGTCAGCCTCAAGCATTGGCTCTGCATTTACTTCTCTGATTCACAGTCTCTTTCAGTCCTGGCCTGTGAATTTCCAGGGATTCTCTTGCCTCTACCTTGCTGTAAGAGCATGGAGAACACAGATGTGCTATGGCTGGCTTTATGTAGTTTCTGGGAGATCCTAACTCAGTTTGTCACAACTGCATAAGTGTTCTACTCTCTAACCCATCCTCTCAACACCTGATTAACCTATTGTTTTATACTATTAGCACTATGTAGCAAGTTTTTCCTGCTTGCTGGGACTGTGATCCATGCTAGAGACTTGAAGACGGCACAGTCCTTTGAGGTAAGGCTCTTAGAGTCTTGTGCGTTCAGACAAACAAATGCACTCACAAGAGTAACGTTTGTCTACAGGCTCTGATAGCTCCTGATCCAGGGAATCCTTAGGATATAGAATTGGGAACTATTTCAGGGTTCTGTAAATAGTGAATATTTTGTTGCCAAAAATTATCCATACCAAATCAAATGCTAGCAGAATGTCATTGTACTTCTGCCTGCACTGGGAGTTGCAGGGAAGAAGATCTCTGATCTGAGTCTGAGGTGGTAAATGGAAGGGAAGGCAAGATGATAAAATATATCTGTGGGAGTAGACCTCCACAGTAGTTGATTCCCCAGAGGCTGGCTACTGCTCGTGGGCAAAATAGATGTTCAATTGCTGCATTTACTCATTGCCGCAGTCTGACTGATGCTGAAATCCAGAACCTAAAAATCAGAGTAAGTTTTGCACTGAGCCTGGTTCAGTGCCATTTTCTACCTGTCTCCTTGTAGCAAGTGCACTTCCTCGGGGTGGGCAGAGGCATTGGTGTTTCTTCAGTTCAACTTGCTCTTGAAGACTTCTATGTTTTAGGTCTGGGCTGCAGTAAGTTGTCCTCTATTTCCCTTCCACTTCCATCATCTTGTAGGTTCTAGCCTACTTTGCTCACTTAAAACCAAAGTAAATGTGGGTTAAATATTGGATGCAAGGCTTGAATTTCATTGCATCTCTAGCAGCAGCAGTTTTCTGAATGTTGTTTTTATATAGAAACTGGCATTGGTAACACTACATAGGCTGGGCCAATGTTTTGACTCTCAGGGAAATATTCATGCAACCTCACATATGCTTAGGAACATTCTGAAAATTTCTCAGGTTAATGACAGTGAGTAGAGGGTGAGGGTCTGTTCTTTGTGTCTTGCCCTTTTAACATTAGGAAAGCTTATCGATGTCCATTTTTGGATGAGATATTTTTATGTATTATACATATATTTAATTAAGCTGAACAAGGCATATTTAGCCTCATTGTTCTTGATGCAGAATTGAGTTGACCGTGCTCTTCAGGATAGCATCATTATACTTCAGGCTATAAAAGCTTTCTTTCTTTTTTTTTTTTTCTAGTTTTATTGCTTTGTTCTTTTCACCACGCCATTGTCACAGCTACCCCCACTCAACATTCATTCTAATGTACTTGGTGAAGTCTGTGGAAATAAGCGTATCGTTACAAAGTGTTACTTGAGGAGAAGCCAGGGAGTAGAATCATTGTCCTGCTTGTGCAGAGCCATGGGCTTGATCCCCAGCAGATCCAAAATAAAGCCAAAATAAGTAGTTTTAATACACACAAATGGCATTGTGCTGCACAGGGAATGTGATAACAAGGGACTTGTTCTTGACACTTAAAATTGTTGCTGGCAACTATAGAGAGTAGAGACAATCCAATTTATTTATAGACGTCATACTAAGAAATTTGGATGTACATGTTGGCAGTAAAGCATCAATTCTTAACCTATGGGTCAAGACCCCTTTCATGGGGTCATCTAAGACCACCAGAAAACACAGAGATTTACATTACCGTTCATAACAGTAGCAAAATTACAGTTATGTAGTGGCAGTGGAAATAATTTTAAGGTGGGGGTCACCACAACATGAGGAAGTGTATTAAAGGGTTGCAGCATTAGGAAGGTTGAGAAGCACTGCAATAGATGAGCATGGAATGGTTTTTAAAAAAGGATAACAAAGTCAGCTTTGTGGGTCAAACTTACCTTGTCAGCACAGTGGAAGAGACTTGGAGCGAGCTGTGCCCGCATGTAACACTAGGCTTCATGCTTAGCACATAGGGATTCCTCAACAATATTAGCTAGCATTGTTTTTCCTCTTTAGGTAATCATTGTCTTAGCAAATGTATAATGCAATGTTCAGATTAAGACTCTATTCTGACCCATTCTTTTGAAGAATTCCAGTGACTTGTAAAATGTACATTGGTCTTTTTAAGAACTAGTTTAAGTGTATGAAATAAATAGTGCTGCTTTTGTAGAACAAGGACCATTTATTTGAGTTCATTTGGAGTGCTTTGTCTTCTGTGCTGTTGGTCTGATGAGGCCCAGTTGTGTTCCTCCAACAGTGTTGAGCTTCCTTTTCACAGAAGGTGATGAGCCTTACCCACTCCCATTCTAAGAATGAACCTGAATCTAAACTGTGGAGTTTCTATGTAGACAGAATGTTGTCAAAGAATCTGATGTCTTAACCTTCCTATTGTGAGAGCATTGTTGAATGGTGTGAAAACCTTCAAACACCCTTCTCATAACCTTCTCTCCCCCCTTTTTTTAAAACTGAAAAGAGATGTAACATCAGTTTGTATAAGTTATAATTATGTCCAAGACCAACAGAAAAGAATTTAGTTTCCTTTCCTCGGATTTTCTAAAACTGGCTGGTGGCGGGGGCTGCCTGTTGCCATGTGGCAGTCACCACCTGCGTAGCTGATGTCTCTGGATAAGACTTGCAGAGAGGATGCTGGTTAGCACAGGATACAGCTGGCCCTGCTCCTTTGTGGATTCTGTTTGACGAGTTATAGATCTTTGTATAGAAAAACTTTAAAAGGTGGTGTAATAATAAATCTATTACTTGGAAGGAAAAGGAGGCTCAGGGGAGGGTGCAGAGTCTACACAGTGGCCTAAGGCCAGAGTGTGTGGCATACTGTGTTGCATAGGGAATCCCCAGGCAGCATTGAGCTAGTGCATGCTCTCATCACGTGACAGAACTGTCATCTAAAGCACACCTAAAGAATTTTCTGCCTTCTTCAGAAGGTTTCTCAGTTGTGTCAATTATACATATATAACACATTCTCTCTGTCTTAGCATCCTGCTAGTAGGCATCCTATGTGGATAGTTTTGCCAGTCTCCTGTAGCAATGGCGTAGCACTGACTTCTGCTCTTGAATTGTTCTGTTTCTCTATAGTTAGCTGTCAGCTCTCTTGGTGACAGCTTTCTCTCTTAGAAAGCCAGAGGTGGCCCATGGGATCCAATTGTTACAACCACATGAATCCACCTGGCTCTGATGGCTGGTTTCAAATCAGGGGCACAGAGATGGCTCTAGTTAAACTCAGTGGGACACCAAACAAAACAAAACCCCCTAAATAACAAATATCAGAAAGAGATTTGTCATGAGAAGGAGAACTGGTAGGTGTGGAAGGGAAATGAGAGATGATGGGATGGGGTGACCCAAACTGTACTATAGAATTGTGTGAAGTTAAAGATGAAGATGCAACTAATACAATTAATAAAATGTATTTGTAAAGAAAAGTGTAAAGAAAAGCAAGCCATGTTCTTGATTTTCAAATAATGAGTTTTCTGTACAAATCATCTGTCCATTGTAGGAAAGAAATCCATTTCCAGGCGATACATTCTACAACGTGGGGGAGTGAGTGGGTACGAGGGCTGTCAGGCCCAGGGGTATACCGAGGTCTGGGTTTCAGCATCACCAAATGAACCAGATGTCCTGTGGCTATCAGCATGGGCTCTGGGTCAAAATATACCGGTCCCAGTAAACTATGTATGACTTTAAGCAAGTTCAGGAGCCTCTCTGAGCTTAGACCTTTTCATTTCTAAAATGGGTATTAAGTAGCCTGGTTATTAGGAATTAATAACAGTATATGTAGCAAGCACAGCACCATGTGTGGTCTAAGAGACTTGGCTTTGTTCCTATTTATTATAATTCCTACAGTCTTTAACACAAAATATCAAGGCCTCCTAGAATTCTTTTGAAATATTTTGGAATTCCTAATGACAACTGGAATTCTCAGGAAACAGAGTCATGTCAGAAAGAGAGCATTTTATTTTAAAAATGAGAATGCAATCTCAAGAATGATAGGACAGTAGATCACATATTCTGACCCTTTGTGGCTCTTTCTGTTCACAACCTCATTTCTTAGTAAATGTTTTGGCTCTGTGGATAAAGGCACTTGCTGCCAAGCCTGAAAATCTGAGTTTGATCCCTGGAACCCACAGGAGGACGGAGAGAACCTCGTTCTACAATGTGTTTTCTGTCTTCACATACATGCCTTGATGTGAGTGTACGAGCACACACACACACACACACACACACACACACACACACACACACACACACACTTACACATACACTTACACACATAATGATAATAATAGCAATAATACATAAAACAAAATAATGTGTTATCTTTTAGCTACAGTTCTGCAAGACATATACTTGGAATTGACCATTAAATTGTTAAGGGAAGGGTCACTTATGTGTGCAGACATAGTTAAGAACTTTTGCTGACATTCGTCTTTTCATTGATTATGGAGAAAATAACCAGCTTTTTTAGATTTTATGCAGTATTTGACCAACACATTCGAACGAACATTGATTCATTCAGATTAACTTGAAATACTGACATTGTAGGTAGTTAATAGAACAGTGGGTGAATGCACTTTCTAATAGGTCTGTGTATGAAGCTGGTTTTCTTTAGGCTTTCTGGCTTTGGATACAGTAAGGAAGAATGAAGGGGGTCAGAGTTCACCCAGTGCCATGAATGTGCCCAGCACTGTGCTGGAGTCCTTCAAAGAGGCTATCTATCCGCAGGATAGTGTTAGCTGTCTTTATTCTTGCCTTGCTTCCTCTTAGGTTTAAGCTCACTAATCCTTTCCCCCTCAAGGCGTGTAGGAGGAGCTAAATAAATGCTAGCTTGGAAAGAAATGATTTTCTTCTTGTAATGTTTAGACAAATGTTGCCATGTTTTGTTGAAAGGGCTTATGTCAGTGTTTCCTGGTGTGCAGCCCATAGCAATTTCTGCCTGAGCATTTGATTGCCACCAGAGTGATCGCAAAGGGCTGCAGTCCATGACAGATTCCATTTTCCTCTGTGTATGCTACCCCTGCCTCTGCCTTTTGTAGAAGGCTGGTCAGTATCTAGGATTAAAGCTAAAGAGGCCATAAATGAACTTTTAGCTATCTTTTTTTCCGGTTCATTAGACAATAATTTAATGCCATTTCAAATTAATGCCGGAAACATGATACCATAGCATATTATCCATTAAAGATTGCATTTTAGGACATTATTTTATGAGCCTAAGAAAACATTATTATTAATAAAGAGGAAACTGAAAGTCTCTAGTGGATACTAAAATCATTTCTAATCACAACAAAGCCTTGGCTTGTAGCCTAATGCCTCTTTCCTTCCTCCTAGAATCCCTTAGCCAGGGCCACTCCACTGCAGCAGGGCACGAGATGTTCCCGCTCTCCTAGAGACAATGAAGAAATTAGGCTTGTTCCTTTTCTGTGACCCACTTTTGTGACTTAAGTTTAGGGTGCTTGGGATTGCCACTGACCACTTAGCTGTTCTCCATCATTTAGTCCGACCCCACAAACTTTTGCCCGGGAGGCTCAGTCTGACATTTGCTGTACACTTTTGAAGCCTCTTTTCCTTTGAAGATTAAGGTTCCTAAGTGACTTTTCCTTTTAACTCTGAGTCTCTGAGTGGTGTTGATTGATCTTCCTGTAGCTTGGAGGATTGGTCCCTCAGCTGTAAATGGACATTGAGGGGAGAACATGAGGACAGGCACATAGATGGCTTCTGCAGCTGTGGAGGTGGTGTCATGCTTGACCAGAGAACCCCAGTATTCGATTAAATTACTTGTTTCAATAAAAGGTTTCCTTATGTTAAGTAATGGTTACATTGTTACCAGAGAAAAAGAATAGCAACTGAATGTTACCTATATTACACTGGCATTAATAACTAACCAAAAGAACCTTTGGTTTCAGTTAATGCTACATTTTCAGAACTGGAGAAAACAATATTCTAGTGTGATTCATAGACATTTACACATTCCATGGGGATGCCAGAGAGATGGCTCAGGGGTTAAGAGTGCTCTTGCAGAGGACCTGTTTAGTTCCCACCACCCACATCTGGTGGCTCTAAGGGATCTGACATCTTCTCTAGACTTGGTGAGTACCTGTACACCTCCATGTAGATGTCCACATGCACATGCAGTTAAAAAAGAAGATATGTAACGATGAGTCCCACAGGATATTTACCTTTTCACCTTGGCTTGTCAGCTGGTATTTGACATTGTGCAGGTAGTTCTTTTTCTAAGGCAGTCATCTTGCTGAAATTTCATGAGTGTGGCTTCCCAGTCATTTATAGAAGACGCAATCTTGAAGCAGACTTCCTGGTTCTTTGACCAGTCTTTCTGCTCCCTATTTTGTTCCCTGAGCCTTAGTGTATGTGTTGTGCCGCTGTGGCAAGACAGCCCTCACTCAGTTGTCCTCGGCATTGTAACCAGTGGTGGTTTTCTGTAGTGGTCTCCATTCGGTTCAAAAGGAAGTGTCTTTGGTGTGGGTTAAGATCTACACTTATCTATGGGTGGAGAGTATTTAGAGTGCAGTTAGGGATTCATTACACTGGTTTAGAGAAGTGGCAATAGTTGATTCTCCTCTAAGCTCCATGGCTTCACTAGCCACAGGTAGTTAGTTGCCTACATTTCCACTACTAGGCATAATTTTCCTCCTGTGGAGCAGGCTTTAATTCCAGTAGATACCTATAAGTTGCACCATTAGATCTTTAGGGATATTTTGCCATTCTGGTCATTGTTGTGGTTTCTAGGCGTCTCTGCTGGGGAGGACTAGTAATTTCTTTCCTTCTTTTTGCAGCTTGCATAGCACCTTGATGGGGGATGTTCTTCTGTATATATGTTTCTCTTATTAGAAGATCAATAAAACACTGATTGGCCAGTAGCCAGGCAGGAAGTATAGGCGGGGCTACCAGATGAGGAGAATTCTAGGGCAAGGAGTTGGAGAGTGCTCCACCAGAGAGGTGCTATGAGGCCACTGAAGGAGTAACAGGTCTGGGCATTTTCCAGTAAGCCAAGACCACGTGGGAATACTTATATTAATAGAAATGGGTTAATAATTAAGAGAGAGCTAGCCAATAAGAAGCCTGAGCCATTGACCAAACAGTTAGTTAATATAATAATTAATATAAGATTCTGTATGTTTATTTGGGGCTAAATGACTATGGTACCAGGTGGGACAGGACCTTTATCTACAGCACCTTCCAGTACTGTGCAAGCTAGTCCTCAGGAGGCTTTCAGGTCAGATCCAGCACAATTCCTCTGAGTCCTGTGTCTTAAGTATCTTTAGCAAGAGAGACTTACCTTCAATTTCTAGAAGGCAACCAAGGATAACAACAACAGTCTACATTTTTTTTCCAATCTCTTGAAAACCAACACCTTGAAAGGAAATTTCTTATGCCTGTTATTGGAGTTCTGTTGATCTGTGACTTTAGGGAAGAGCAATGTCACCCCAAGTGGCATAACTTCATTTAAATTGTGTGTGTGTGTGTGTGTGTGTGTGTGTGTGTACACATACATATTATATGTAATTTTAGGCAAATATAAAATGATATGCTTCCTTGTGGCTTTTACTTTTTTCCCATATATATATAATATATATATATATATATATATATATATTGAAACAAGCTTCTTTTACATATCAATCTGAGTTCCCTCTGCTCCCCTCCTCCCCTGCTCCCCCACCCCCTATTCCAACCCCTATCTGCTCCCCAGGGAGGTTGAGGCCTTGCATGGGGGATCTTCAAAGTCTGTCATATCATTTGGGACAGTGCCTAGACCCTCCCCCGTGTGTTTAGGCTAATTATCCCTCTATGTGTAGTGGGCTCCCAAAGTCCATTTGTGTATTAGGGATAAATACTGATCTACTACCAGAGCCCCCATAGACTTAGCCTGCCCAGACCTCCAAACTGACATCCTTGTTCAGGGGGTCTGGAACAGTCCTATGCTGGTTTCTCAGTCTGGGGTAAAGTGGGATTATCTATTGCCTATGTATTTCTGGTTGTAGTCAGTTTCCTTGGGTTGGAGTTTTCCTTCCAGTTCTTTGTGTAGGGTTGGATTAGTGGATATGTATTGTTTAAATCTGGTTTTGTCGTGGAATATCTTGTTTTGTCCATCTATAGTGATTGAAACCTTTGCTGGGTATAGTAGTCTGGGCTGGCATCAGTGGTCTCTTATTGTTGGTAGAATATCTATCCAGGACCTTCTGGCTTTCAGAGTTTCCCTGGAAAAGTCAGGTGTAATTCTGATAGGTTTGCTTTTATAAGTCACTTGACCATTTCCTTTGCTGCTCTTAATATTTTCTCTTTATTCTGTATGTTTGGTGTTTTGATTATTATGTGGAAAGAGACTTTTTTGGGGTTCAGTCTATTTGGTGTTCTGTAGGCTTCTTGTATTTTCATTGGCATGTATTTCTTTAGGTTGGGAAAGTTTTCTTCTATGATTTTGTTGAATATGTTTTCTGTGCCTTTGAGCTGGATTTCTTCACCTTCTTCTATACCTATTATTCTTAGGTTTGGTCTTTTCACGGTATCCCATATTTCCTGGATATTTTGTGTTAGAGATTTGTTGAACTTAAGATTTTCTTTGGTTAATGAGTCTATTTCTGCTAGTGTGTCTTCAACTCCTGAGATTCTCTCTTCCATCTCTTGTATTCTGTTGGTTTTGCATATGTCTGTAGCTCCTGATTGCTTACCCAGCGTTTCTATTTCCAGCATTCCCTTAGATTGGGCTTTCTTTATTGTCTCTATTTCAGTTTTCAGGTCTTGGGCTGTTTGAACTGTCTTTTCTTTAAGAGATTTGTTGATTTCTTTTATTTTTTGGTTTGTTTTTTCCCCCTCTGTTTCTTTAAGGGATTTTCTCCTATGCTCTTTGAGAGACTCTATCATTTTCATGAAGTAGTGTTTAAGGTCATTCTCTTCTGCTTTATCTGCTTTAGGATGTTCAGGTCTTGCTGGTGCAGAGTCCCTAGACTCTGGTGCTGTCATATTGGTTTTTCTGCTGTTGAATGTGTTCTTATATTGTCTTCTTCTCATCCCTTCTTCCAGCAGAAGGAGTCTCTTCCTCTGGCGGGTACTGGACCAAGGTTCCCTTCCGGTGGGTATATGCAGGTCCAATACTCTGATGGCTCTCCTCTTCCTCATCCTGTGGGCAGAGAAAGGAACAAGGAGGGTGGCAGACTCTGGGTGGGCTGGACCCCGCTGGGATGGGATCTTCAGTGCACTGTCCCCTGACTTCAGGTGGCTCCAAACAGGGTACTGGAAGGCGGCCAGAAACAGGCCCACGCTTGCCTCTTCCTGTGGGCAGAGGAAGGGACTATGGCGCTGGCTGGCAGTCTCTGGCTGGGCAGCATTCCCAGGTCTCAAGTCCCTTGTGGCTTTTTCAATACTTTTAGTGATATTTATCCCTCCCCTCTCCCCCTCATCTACACTGCCTGCCCTCTCCCTTTCCCAGTTAAATCTCCCCCAGTTATCTCCATTTCCCTCTCATCACCTGCATGCTACTTTTTCCTTCTTTGGATACTCCCTCATCCCACCAACAGCACTTAAGGACTGCTAAAAGTCAGAAAGTCAGTCTTCCCCAAGATGAACTCCATAATTGATGATGTAGTACCAAGTGTCCCAGCCCTAAAATCATATGAGCAACATTAAATGGACCTAGAAGCTCACATTTATTTATTTATACACACAGGTGTGTGTGCTCCTGTTGGGTGCGAACACACACACACACACACACACACACACACACACACACACACACACTAAAATAACTAAAGAAAAAACATGAATTTGAGAGGGAGTAGGGTGGGTGAGAGTATATGGAAGGGAGATGGAGAGAGGGGAATGATGGGGAAAAATGATGTAAATACTGTACATATTATGAAAATTTGCAACAATTTAAGTAAATGAAAATAATTAAACTCCCTGGAAAACTGTAGGTACAAGCAGAAAAAAGTGAAAATATTTTATTTAAAATTGGGGGCTTTTGTTGTTCCTTTTAAAATTGAATCCTGCCTAGTTTTGAGGATTAAGAATATACAAAAAATTACTATGAAATTTCTAGCCAAGTTAAACTGTTCTCTCTTGCTTTTGACTTATAAGTTAATAGGAGGGAAACTACCAAAGAGGCATTAAAATTAACCTCTCTCCACAAAATTGGAAATCCTGACAAAAGACACAAGAAAACTCAGCATCAGAGGGTCTCAGGCTTTCCTCTTCATAAACTCTGATATCAGCAAGATGGAATAAATCTGCCAGTATATTTGACTAGAAAAAGTACTAGAAAAATTTCTCTCAGAAACTGAGGGAGAAGGTAGACTTGTGAACTGGGGGAGGCTCAGGCAGGGACTAGATTAACCAAAAAAGAAATACACATCGATTTGGAGCAGGTTGTTAGTTTTAAGGCCTCCATCTGTCTTAGCTAGCTCTTTTAAATAGATTCCTGTTTCAAGGAATATGTCATTGTCAATTATTCTAAGGACAGAAACAATTGTGACTTTCATAGAGGCATAAGCAATATTTACATACTTCAACCTTAAAGTCTAGGAAGCATGTTATAATATTTGTTATATAAATAGAAGAGACAGTGATCAGCTAAGAATTGTAATGCTTACTTATATTTATGGAATATTTTAGAACCTAAAGAGAGTTTCAAGTTGTCTTTTATGCCTATGACCTGTGTGATGTGCCACCTTTGAGATGAGCAATCTGGTGGTGATGAAGGCCTAGCAGGTTTGTTTATGGCCATCACTAGTGTCACAAGCAAGTGATGTGACACTAATAATTCCGTAAGTTCCTGGGCACAGAAGGGCCGTGCACTTGGTTTAATCCTCTGCTGTATGTACATCTAAATTCTCATTAAATTTTGAACAAGAGGTCTTGATTGTAGGAAGGCAAATTTTATATTTTATTTTCAAATGAATTCTGAATCCAGCATCTTAAAAACCATTGGAGTAATCAGTTAAAAAAGCATACAATTCATTAAAAGAATATCAAAGTGTATTCACATAGTCATATGACTTCAGATCTATATAGGTTCTTAATATCAAATCTAAGAGGTTACAGAATATCAGAGACAATCCTAAGTTACAGCTGAGAGAAGAAATCTTTTCCTTGTCTAAAGGAGCCATCTGGTAGAGCTCTCAGCCACATGAATCGTTTAGAAGCAGCAACGAGAATTATGTCAAGGCCTGTGATCTAAAATGCGTTCATTATTTAGCCCTGAAATGTGTCTTCTTGATCATCCATTCAACAGGAAAAATTGGGGGCATAGTGTTTTGATATAATGTAATTATAATTCATGCCTCAAATTCTCTCTCCTCCAGAAACAATAACAGATGCTGTTGATGTTTAAAAGGCTGCCTGGGGTGTCAAGGGGAATTTGCTATTTCTACTCTCATGATATTTTATTTGCTAATCTCCTTCAATCACAAGGTTTGTTAGCATCTGTAATTTGCTCTTAATAAGTGCATAAAGAAAAAACATAATTTTCTCCTTTGCAAAAGTAATATCTGATTTAAATATTTAGATATCTCAATAACATGATTGAAAATATGACTTTAGGAGAGTTTCTGATCTTGGTAGTGAAGGAGTAACAGGAACTACACTGACCCTTCTTGTGTAAATAATCCAACTATAACACAGAAGTCGTTTGTTTTTAGGCACTTAGTAAGGGCTAGTTAGGTCTGTGGTTTTGAAGAAGGCTCACACAAGTGAATCCCACATTCACTTTGGCTATCCAACAAGGAACAATGGATGGGGGAGTTTTATGAGGCTAAGCAGCAATAACCACAGGGAGGCAGAGAAATAACAGAGGGCAAGTAAGCAAGTACTATTGAAAGACATTAGGTTTGTGGCCAAGTAAGGATAGAAATACATCACAGAGCATCTCAGTTACTTGATCAGTGCTTCACAAAGATTACACTTTGGGATTAAGAGTCACAACCTAGAATGAGGACCACAGCATGGGATCAAGACAACTAGAGTGGTCACTATTTTGAGGTTATACATCAGTGTATTGGGCATCTATCTATTCTAGGATACAAGATGCTCTGGGATAGAAATCACAGACACCTGATACAGCTGACGTTCTGCCGTCAGTTGACATGTGCAGTGTGTTGATGAGTAGAGCGATGAGTAGAGTTGTGAGCCAAGAGAACAGAAGATGGTGGAACAACACTCTTAATGCTCACGGAGGAAAAAGAAAAGCCTGTCTGCTCAGAGTTCCGTATTTAGTGAAAATATGAGTTTAAAAAATGTGAGGAAATAGAGGTTTGGGAGATAGCTCAGTTGAAGTGCTTGCCACACAAGTAGGAATTCAATCTTGAGAACTCACCTAAGAAAAGCCAAGTGTGTTGCCAAGTGGTGGTGGTAGCACACACCTTTAATCCCAGTACTTGGGAGGCAGAGACAGGCAGAGATCTGGGAGTTTGAGGCCAGTGTAGTTTATGGAGTGAGTTCCAGGACAGGCTGCAAAGCTATAGAGAAATTCTGTCTCAAAAAGCAAAATATAAAAATAAAAAAAAAAGAAAAGAAAAGAAAAGCCAAGTGTGGTGGCATGTACCTGTAGTGTATAATGTATGAAATAATTTTTTTCTCTGTTAAAATACCAAGAGTTTATTTCATCGCAAAAGGGGAACCACATAATGGATTCAAAGAAATTAAATGCATGATTAGTACACTCTCATTTCATGTGACTGACACCAGGAACTGAGCAGACTGTGTTGAGTAGACAGTAGACACTGAAACTTCGATTTGATAATCAGCAGAAAACTCCATCCCCACACTTACCTTTGTTAAAAACTGACAAACAAACAAAACCTCTACAAAAATATCCCCTAATTCCTTATCACGTTGAAAGAGTAATCTTGAAAGACATTATTGCCTAGGACCCTCTCTTCCTCTACCTCGGTCTCGACCTCGTCCTGCAACAACTTCCCTTTTCTTAGATTTCACCTTAGGTTCGGCATCCACAAGTAATATATCCAGAGGTAAACTGTCTGGTAGAATAAAATATTGGATGTTATTTCCTCAAATACTCAATGTTTCTAACTGTACAGGTTCTCTGTTCTTCAGGGTCATTTTCACAGCTTTAAGATGTGATTTCATGCTGACATCTACATCTGTGATTGTTCCATGGACTTGTGTTCCATTCTTCAATTCAATGGTCATAATTTCATGACTCAATTTTGTCAAAAATCTCATGAGCTTCATTCTACTGGTGTAGCCTCCCTCTGGTCCTACTGGACACAGAATTCGAGCTCCAAAGACACACCAACTAGGCGTATGAATGGCCAGAAGCATATAAAATAATTATTATAATATCCCTAAAGATATAGGTGGGAATGTGGTAGAACTATTGCTTTATGATTCTTGTGTTTTACAGTATTTACATATGCACAAACTATAATAACCTAGTGAATATGCCATAACTCTGAGAGCAGTCCTTAACAGAATAAGGCACTGATATACTGTACTTTAAAAGCCAAGACAAATGAGAGTATTGAAAAATATTAAACTATTTACCTAGTCTGACAGTAAGAAAGTTAGGAAAAGAGAAAAGCAAAAAGAATGAAGCAGTTTATTATTATTATTAAAGATAATTTATTGGTCTGGTAGCAGCATAAGTGAGGGAAAGATGCCCTCCTCCCTGCCCATCAATGCTTGGGCCAGGTGGGAGAGCTGGCCCTGTGGTGATAAGTATGGGAAAGACATCCCTGACCCCACCAGCTGCACCACTCAGGAGAGCAGAGTATGCACCTTGCCAGGGCAGCACAATAGAGCCAGCCTTGTTAGCGCAGATGTGGGTGAGCCAGCCCCAAAGTTGTAAGCATGGGAGAACTGTCCCTATTACCCATCTGCATTGTGGTGACATGGGTGGAGCAGAGATGCCCTCCACCCACCTCAAGAATCAAGTCTGGGGCAGGTGAGAGAGCCAACCCTATTAGCGTAGGTGTTGGTGAGGCAGCCCCAAAGTTGTAAACATGGGAGAGCTATCACCATTTTTCATCTTTCATTCCAACCTTACAGCTGCTCAGACACACATTCAGGGTTATAATTTTCCCTACTCTAATATCCACCCCATGTATGATCTGCTGGAGCACATGAAGGGCCTGACCCACAGACCCAAAGCCTCAGGATCTCCACAACACAGGGCAACATCAGGATATACAGGAGGAGCTCTAGGCAGGACCCAGCATCGATAGGGCAGTAGAAACCAGTTGCAGAGAAGGAGGACTGATGAGTAATGGGGTCCACACCAGGCTGGTGAAACCCACAGAAACAGCTGACTTGAACAAGGGAGAGTGATAGCTGGGAAACCAGCATGGGACTGATCCAGACCCCCTCAATGTGGGTGTCAGTGTGGAGACCTTGGAAATCTGTGGGACCTCTTATAGTGGATCAGTACTTATCCCTACCATAGGAATGGACTTTGGGAGCCCATCCCACATGGAGGGATACTCCCTGAGCCTAGACACAAGAGGGTTGGCCTAGGCCCTATCTCAAAGAATAAGACAGACTTTGAAGACCCCCCCATGGAAGGCCTCACCCTCCCTGGGGAGCAAAAAGGGTATGAGATAGATAGGGCATTAGTTGGGGGGTGGGCAGGGGAGGAGGAGAGGGAAAGGTACCTGGGATTGATATGTAAAATAATTTTCTTTCTAATTAAAATAAAATAAAAAATGTTTTATTTGGGTCAGGGTGCAGGGGTGGAGGACAGATACAAAGGGACAGGGATATGAATGGGATCAAGATCCATGATGTAGAAGACATACAGAATAAATTAAAAAGAAAGAAAAATTTAAAATTACACTATTTGGAGGAAGCAATTAAAAAAGAGAAAACTTTGTCCTTTGATGTGATAAGTAGAAATTGCAGATCACCAGCAAACTGATCCAGAATGCAAAGAAACAAAACAAAAAAGCAGACTGCAATGGGAGAAATAAGAGAGAGGTTACCATTGGAAACCCCACATACACTCAAATGATGTTCAGAGCAGTGTATACTAACCCAAAGTCACATACTTGATATTTCTTAGCATCTAGCCTCTATTGAAAGTATGTATTTACATAGTCTTTTTCTTATTTCCATCTTATAGTTAAGTCCATTAAGGGCCTGGGCCATCTTTGTATTCCTTTACATTCCCTGTACTATGGTTATGCATTTTTCACATTTATTTATGTATATATGTGTGCACATGAATGTTGGTGTGTGTTAGAACCCACATCAGCACACATGTGGAGCTGGTTCTTGTCATCCATCCTGTTGGTTCTGGGGACTGAACTCAGACTATCAAGCTTGGCAGCAAGTGACCTTAGCTATTGAGTCACCTCACCGGCCTCCTTTAGTTTTTATAGTTTTATTTATTTGGGTAAGGCTGAAACATTTTAGTTGGATTAAATCAGCTCCATTTTGAGATTCAGCAGTGACTTCAGATGCTTCTGAAGATATGAAAAATACTTTCATTTCCACATGAATTAAAGTATCATATTTACACTCTAACAACTCCAGCCTTAAAAATTGAATGAACTACAATGAAGTAGCTTTTATAGTCTTTGAAAATAATTGCATTTCATACTTGGTGCTATTTGGAAATGCAAGCATGAAGTTTCAGAGAGTGATTTCTGTGAATGGTTTTATGTTGCTTGGGCTGGCCTTGTGCATTTCATTGTCTACCTGACACTGGGAGGTTGCGTTCTAAATCAAAATCTTTCTCTTATCTAGAAGAAAAAAATGTATTCTCCTTAGAAAGTTAGAATTAAATTATGAAGAAAATGTTACACATATATCCACTGAATGTTTGAAGTAGATGAATATCTCATTGTTTATTCAAGACACACCAAATAAGTAAAATGGGGTTTCTTCTTTCACTAACAACAATGAAATGTACATTAATACTAAATTAAAACATTTCTGCATGTGATTTTCATTAAAAATGCAAATTGTATAGTTAGAGATTGCATAACTCACATCTTTAACAGATGATAAATGTTTTTCAAACTGTTGAATATTATTTATTACTATTAATAAGCTTAAGTAAAGATGTGGAGGTTGGATTGCATATAAATTAAATACATTATAGTAGATGGTGTTGAATGGGAGGAAACAATATTGAGAATCGAGGGTAGAGGTGAAAGAAACAGTAGTAGGTGTCTCATACTGTAGTATGACATTAAACATTTGACCAAGAATTCAACTTCGGGTATTCTTCATGCATATGCACATACGTCTAGGGGGAAAGAAGACAATTACTCACAAGAAGTTCCATTAGCTGCTATGTATGACCAACAATATGAGGTACTGAGTGGTTTGAAACAAAGTGAAGGTCCTATAAAATGTCATGGTCCTTTATTCTACAAGTTCTCTTTTGCCACATGCTCCTTTGTGATGGAGAACAGATTGAAGGCTGCTTTCTCTCTAGTGCCTTAAATTCAGCACTTTCATCTCAAAGCATTCAGGCTTTTACTTTGTCTAAGGATGAGGTCTTCAGTAACTTCTTTTTTTTCCAATAAGAAGGGTCTTCTCTAAAAAAGTCTTTTGAAGGGATCCAGGTATCGAGATGAACTTCAGTAACCAGATGTGGACAGGAAACTTCTTAGAGAGATTGGATTGGTAAGCTGTCAAGCAAGGGTTTTGGAATTGGGAGCCATTATTGGCTTACGTTGCTGACTGGAGTGAAGCAGGTAGAGTAAAAAGTCTTGAAGGAGAGTCAGGGTCAGGAATTACACCCTTGAGACATGGGTATGGAGTAAGATGACATTAGGATGAAATGACAACTAAGGAAGATACCAGGTAGGCAGCTGGAAGAGTCAGGGAGAGACACCACACAAGTTACCATGAAAAGAGGTACAGGATCCCAGGAGGCTTCAGCATGTATGAGAACTTGAGAAGGGGGAGTGTATTTGCAGAAACACTCTGATGCCAAGCTCATCTAACCTTGAGTTTGGGAATGTGCTAAGGTTTGGGTATCAGCATTGTTCTCTGACATGGAGTTTTTGAGATTTGCTGTGAGGCTGTAATGCCTAACTCACCTGGAACACTTCCAGAAAGTGACAGCCACCTCAATTCTAGCCACCCATTTCAGTTGTAGATTGAAATTGCTGATCAGCAAGTAAGTTGTTTGAGCATTGTTTTTTTCATCCCTTCTCGATTTAAGGGATAGTGTTTTGTTTTCTTTTGACATTGATGCTGGAAGAATAATACCTTGAAGCACTGTGTTTAAAGAGAATTGAGGAGCTGTGTTATGACACAGATAGAGAAGGTGAAATTCAATATAATGTAAATTTAAAAAGGAATTAATTAAAAATTTCCAATAAGACTATCTTGTTCAAAGATAAGATTAAAAATCCAATTGCCAATATATACCATGTAATATTCATTCTATTCCATTTTCACTTATAGTAACTGGTAGAAAAATGAAAAAAGTAAGAGAAAGTGATCTCCAAAATGGACCCAAAATGCATGAAAAATTGAAAAAGTTACTAACTGAAAGGTTGCTAGTTCTCAATAATTCATGGAAATGAAAGTGTATTAAATAGCATTGATTTCTCAATTTTCTTACCATATTGAGTTAACTCCTTAACAATTTCAATATATAAATTAGTTTTTGGCAAAAGCTTTTAAAATACTACAACCAAATCTCAAGATACAAATATATAATAAGTAACTTTTAAGTCTAGGTTGACGATTTAAAATAGTCTAGCTAGGACTGGAGAGATGTCTCAGAGGTTAAGAGCACTGACTGCTCTTCCAGAGGTCCTGAGTTCAATTCCCAGCAACCACATGATGGTTCACAACCATCTGTAATGAGATCTGATACCCTTTTCTGGTATGCAGGTATACACGCAGTCAGAACTCTGTGTACATAATAAATAAAAAATATTAAAAAATAGTCTAGCTTCATTTATGCAAAAATAACACTTCATTGATTTCTCCAAAATGTAGTGTAGATTATTTGCCAAAATCAAATGACTAGTTTAAATGTGTGAATATAAAAATAGATTATTATTTTAATGTTTATATAAAAATTATTTCAACATAAAATCTTGATGGACTTGGGATACAACTAATTTGGCAAAGTGTTTGCACTGCAAACATGAGGATCCAAGTTTAGTCTTCCAGAACCCATGAAAAAACCTGAGCCCAGCATATAGATCTGTATTTCTAGCACTGGGCGAGGGGGCGGGGGCAGAAGCCAGAGGACTCCTGAGCCTTGCTGGTGAACCAGTCTAGCTGAAGCAGTGAGATCTAAGTTCAGCAAGAGACCCGTCTCATAAGAGGAAAACACCTGTCATCAAGCTCTGGTCTACACACACACACACACACACACACACACACACACACACACACACACACACACACACACACACACGTATACCCTTGTACACACATGTGCATGCAAACACTCCCATGCACAGGCACATGAATATGTTGTACACACATGTACATACATGTGCAAATATACACATAACATCTAAAAAGACATTGACAATTTTAAAAAGAAAACATTGAGTAGTGTTGAGTAGTGTTTCATTCCTCCATAGAGAACTGTACAATGATCCCTGAGATGCAAAGGAAATAAGGAGATTATAGATTTGAAGACACAGACATGTGATTCAAGCAAAAAGTGCTTCAGTGCTCTTGTCTATTCACTTACAGCTATTCATTAATAAAGTGACTAAGGAGGCCAGAAATTATCCAGGAAGAGTTTCTTTCAAGTGCTGGAATACTGATGAAAACCAATACCCTTCCACAGCCTGGGCTTGGCTGTTATTTTCACTGTGGTTTTCTTAACCACGAGTATTAGGAAGAAGTACTTGTAGTTGGTTGGAGTTTCATCTCATATAATGGTTATCATCACACATATGTCAAGGTTTAAAAAGTTACAAACACAAGCAACACTATACCTTTCATTGAACATGAAGAGTAAGTAGTCTAGCCTGTAATAGGTTGAACAAATTATGATAGTGTAATGACAGTACTCTCTATATAATACATTTAATTATGCAATGTAGTATGTATTATATACATGTATACACCCCTTATTGCTCTACTAAAGCTTCTGAGGAACATCTGGACTAATTTAGGGACATGAGGGAAGAGTTGGAGTTAGAATATTTACTTGGAGATGTTTCAATTTGAAGTCCTTTGCTACTTACTGTATTCATCCTGTCAGTCATCGTTCCATGCTCCTCATACAAATACATGGGGGAAAGCATTCTCTTTCCATCTCTTTTTTGACACCTCTCCTTTTCCCTTCTTAGTCCCACTTCTTTGTTCTTTCCACTTTTTTCATGTTTAAAATAAAAAAAAAATGGTTTTTCTTTTTTCCTGCAAATAAACCCTGGCATTTTGAGATAACTGTTCACCTGCTGTCTGAGAGCTTGAAAGCCAGTTGCTTTCAAAGGACCAGGTACAGGTGAAATCTTATCTGAAAGGGAAGTAGTAAATCAGAAGTCTGGATGCTTGCAATACCTTAAAAAATTAAGATGAGACTGCACAATGTTAAACCAGGTTAGCAATAAAGTCATTCCCTCATTGCAGGAGTTTATAGATCAGAATTAGCATTCGCTAGGAGGACCTAGGAGTATATTTGTAATCATTAAGATTGCTAAAGAGCCTGGCACCTTCCCTTGTCATGATCCTTGGAAATGCAACAGAAATTCAGTCATGGAATCCCTAAACTACGGTATCGCAGAGCTACCATTGACAACTCTGGGTCCTGGATCCTGACTTTGCCTGTGTCTAATATGCTTTCTAGATGTGGGAATTTGTTTTTGCTAAGGATATAGGGCTTTACAGATTACTAGAGTTTTACTTTTCTTTGAAAGGTAGAAGTGTGGTTATGGAACCAAAGATGCTTAACTTTTACTAAATGTAGTACTTAATGGGTATCATTATGTTACAATATTAATCATAGTTAAGCATTTAACAGCATTTTAACTTTGTTTTTGCATTCAATTTTTATTTATTTACTGTTTTACTTTCATCATGTATATGTTCTTGTAGGAAATAGCTTCCCTGAAACACTCTTCTCTGAAAAAAAGGTCTAGAAACAAAGCTGTGGTTATAAGAACTGTCAATCAAAGTTGAAAACAGCGTGTTACTCTGCATTATACTTCATTTCTCCTCCATGACTGACAGTCCTATCCTTTTCATTAGTTTTATATTAGATGCATTATTAAAGAAGGCTACTTAAATTGACACTGTGTGTGGTGTGTCTGTGGTATGTGAATATGTGTGGATGTATGTGTGTAGTATGTATGTATGTGTGGTGTGCATGCACACTGTGTGTGTGTGTGTGTGTGTGTGTGTGTGTGTGTGTGTGTGTGTGTGTGTGTGTGTGTGTGTGTTGGGGAGCACACACACTGTGCACATGTGGAATTCAGAGGACAACTGGAGGTAGAAAGTTCTCTTCTTCCACTACGTGGTTTTCTGGTGCTGAACTCAGGTGGTCCCATCCTGTGGCAAGTGCCTTTACCTGCTAAGCCATCTTACAGGCCCTAAGCTGACTCTTCTCAAGTCACATAAAGGTTAGGAGAACTGGGGAAGTCACCAAGTATAGCTCCACTTCCGCTGTGCTGCCTCCTCCAACAAGGCCACACTTATTCCTTCCCAGGTCACACCTATTCCTTCCCAGGCCATACCTGTTCCTTCCCAGGCCACACCCATTCCTTCCCAAAGTTCCACAAATAAGAGCTGAGTATTCAGATCTGAGCCTTGGGGTCCATTCTCATTCAAACCACCACAGAGGTCAAGGACAGTGCCAATGGGATGTGTCATTTTGGAGAGTCCTGTGGTTTATACAACAGTGACAGAATTTGTAGGGAAGTGTCCTATACCTCATACTGTGATTTTCGTTTAATAACTCATGCCTTCTAGGACCAACATTGTGCACGTGTGCAGGGCATTCTTATAGGAACTCTTCTACACTGTGTTTTTAAATTACTAAGTAGGGGTTTGTGTAAGGCATTTTACTAGAGCCTTAGTTCCAGCTGATTCCCCTCATTTCCCAGTCCCCATTCCTGCTTACTCCTTTAGTCCTAGGTGTTCCTGTCTTTTCTTTTGTTAAACATGTGTTCGGTTATGAAATTTGCAGGTAAGTAGATGTTCCTGGAAAAATATTTACACTGAGCGAGACATAGCTGAAGCCAGAGATACCACATATTCTTTCTCATATGCAGATCCTGGTTTCAACTATGTTGTGTGTTTAACTTGGAGCACAAGTGGAAGCCAGGAAACTAGAAAGGGGCCTTTATGCCAAAGAAGGAATGTAGTAAATTGTAGGTAAAAATGAAAGCAGTAAGATAGGCTAGCTTGAGCAGGAATGGGTGTGAGGGTATGGGGGTGTGTATCCCCAGTGAGACTCCATTGGAGAGAATTGGGTTTTCATTTGAGAGTGGTTATCAATTGGACATAGATGCTGGGTTAGGGATGGGGGTTTTTCCACTTTTCCTCTCAGTTCTGGGACTCCATTTGTCCAGAATAACACAGGCCTTTTGCATGCTGCCTTAATCTCTGTGAGTTCATATATGTTTCGGTCCTATTGAGCCAGGCCCTGTGCCCACCAGTATATGGTCAACACAAAACAAACTGAAGGTCATTTTTGTACACTCTTTATCTTACAAGATTTTGACAGGGCATTTTTCCCTTTTCTTAATTTTTTTTCTACCTTATAGGTCCTTTGCCTATTCATTATGACTTCTTTTTTGTGTTTTTAGGGAATTCCAATGCATATGAACATGCATGTCTCTGCATCTACATACATATTTTCTGCTTTTTCTTTGACCCCCTTTCTTGTTTTGTCCTAGTCCAGCTTATTTTCCTGTTATCTTATGTTATTATTCTTTAGATGATTCTTTTCTTTTCATGTGTGTGTGTGTGTGTGTGTGTGTGTGTGTGTGTGTGTGTGTGTGTATGTATGTATGTATGTATGTATGTATGTATGTATGTATGTATGTATCTATATACCTATCTATCATTTTGTTGTTTCTCGAGACAGAGTTTCACTGTGAAACAGTCCTGGCTGCCCTGGAACTCACTCTGTAGACCCAGATGGCCTTGAACTCACAGAGGTCCTCCTGCCTCTGCCTCCCAAGTGCTGGGATTAAAAGAATGGGCCACCACTGCCTTGCTAGATGCCTATTTTCTTTTTGTAAATTTTTTTATTAGTTCAAGTTAGGGAACAAGCTTGTTTCACATGTAAGTCCCTTCTCCCTCTCCCACCCCTCACCCCCATCCCTCCTCCCCCACCCCCTACCTACTCTCCACTTCATCCACCCTCCACTCACCAGGCAGGGTAGGGCCCTCAACGGGGGTGGGGGGGCTCTGCAAAGTCCACCAAATCTTCCTGTCCTGGGCCTGGGACCTCCCCATGTGGGACAACCCTTCACGTGGGATGGGCTCTCAAAGTCCCTTCTTGCACCAGGAAAAAATACTAATCCACTACCAGAGGCTCCCTGGAGTGCAGAGGCCTCCTTATTGACATCCATGTTCAGGGGGCTGGATCAGTCTTGTACTGGCCTCCCAGACAACATCTGGGGTCGATGTGCTCCCCCTTGTTCAGGCCAACTGTTTCTGTGGGTTTCTCCAACCAGGTACAGACCCCTTCGATCTTCATTGCTCCCTCTCTTCAACTAAATTCCCGATTTCAGCTCAGTGTGTATCTGTGGATGTCTGTCTCTGCTTCCGTCAGACACTGGATGAGGGCTCTAGGATGGCATAAAGAGTAGTTATCAATCTCATTTTAGGGGAAGGGCTTTTAGGTTATCCTCTCCACCATGGCCTGGATTGTCAGATCGTGTCATCCTTGTAGGTCTCTGGAGATCTCCCTAGTTCCAGATCTCTTCTCGGACCTATAGTGGCTCCCTCTAATATGGTATCTCTCATCCTGCTCTCTCTCCTCTATTCTTCCCCTGATTCAATATTTCTGCTCCTCCAATTCCTCTCCTCCACTCCTCTTCTCCTGCTCTTATTGTGGCAGCTCCGTCTCCCCTACTCTCATGCTCCCAGCTAGCTCAGGAGTTCATGCCACTTCCCATTCCTGGGGCCCATTTATCCCTTAGATTCCTTCATGTTTCCTAGTTTCCTTGGTGAAGAGGATTATAGGCTGGTAATCCTTTGCTCTATGTCTAAAATTCATATATCAATGAGTACATACCATGTTTGTCTTTTTTGTGACTGGGTTACTTCACTCAGGATGGTTTCTTCTAGTTCCATCCATTTGCCTGTGAATTTCAAGATTCCATTGCTTTTTTTCTGCTGAGTAGTACTCCATTGTATAAATGTGCCACATTTTCTCTATCCATTCTTCAGTTGAGGGGCATCTAGGTTGTTTCCAGGTTCTGGCTATTACAAATAATGCTGCTATGAACATGGTTGAACATATGTCCTTGTTGTATGAACATGCACTATTTGGGTATATACCCAAGAGAGGAATGGCTGGATCTTGAGGTAGATTGATTCCCATTTTTCTGAGCAACTGCCATACTGATTTCTAGAATGGTCTTACAAGTTCGCACTCCCACCAGCAATGGAGGAGTGTTCCTTTTTCTCCACATTCTCTCCAGCATAGATTGTCATTGGTATTTTTGTTTTTAGCCATTCTGACAGCTGTGAGGTGGTATCTCAGAGTTGTTTTGAGTTGCATTCCTCTGATGGTCAAGGATTTTGAGCACTTTCTTAAGTGTCTTTCAGCCATTTCAGATTCCTCTGTTGAGAATTCTCTATTTAGTTCTGCACCCCACTTTTTAATTTCATTGTTTGGTGTTTTGGTGGCTAGCTTCTTGAGCTCCTTATATATTTTGGAAACCAGCCCTCTGTCAGATGTGGGACAGACATTGAGGTCTGCAATTAATAAATGGGACCTCCTGAAAATGAGAAGCTTCTTCAAGGCAAAGGACACAGTCAGTAAGACAAAACAACCACCCACAGAATGGGAAAAAATCTTCATAGATGCCTATTTTCTAATGAGAGACAGAAAGGGTGTGTGTATTCCCATGGGAGGCAAGGTAGGGGAAATCTTGGAGGAGTTGGGGGAGGGCAACCCACGAACAGAATATAACAGAATATATTGTATGAAAAAATCTGTTTTCAATAAAAGAAAAAAAAAGAATCCACAAACAAACAAAAGAAACACATACAGAACAAAGACAAAAATGAATACAAAACAAAATAACATAAACAAGAAACATACAAAAATAGCCCCACAGAACACACAAACATTAAAATAAACAAAAGATTAATAAGACAAAAAATGCCAATAACAAATCAAAATCAAACAGAGCCTTCAAAAAATACCATTGAGTTTGTTATGTGTTGGCCAGCTACTCCTGGGCATGGCGCTTGCCCTGAAGTATGGTTAATGTACCCATAGTCTTAGGGTTTCTATTTCTGTGAAGAGATACCATGACCACACCAACTCTTATAATTGGGGCTGGTTACAGGTTCAGAGGTTTAGTCCACTATTTTCATAGTGGGAAGCATGGTGGCATGCAGGTAGACATGGTGCTGGAAAAGGAGCCAAGAGTTGTACATCTGGATGTCTGGATCAGCAGGCTGCTGAAAGAGAGAGCCAGTGGGCCTGACTTGAGCTTCTGAAGCCTCAAAGCCCACCCCCAGGAGTACACTTCCTCCAATAAGGCCAAACCTACTCCAGCAAGGCCACAAGTCCTAACTTTTTCTGATACTACCTCTCCCTCTGAGCCTTTGGGGATGATTTTCATTCAAACTACCACACCCAATGAGACTTCATTAATAAAAACTGACTTAAAAGGGACTTGTCTTTAAAGCATTGAAACAACCAGTGGATCTTCTAGAACAGACCCCCTCAGGGGACCTTCCCCTGACCCTCAGTGCAGAGCTGATGGTTTCTAGGGGAGGGAAAGTTGGTTTTCTTTAAGGCTGTGGCCCCTGTTAGGTCCTGTAGGATGGCCCTGGGCATGTGAGTACATGGGCGGAACAAATTGGACTCAGAGGGTTATGGGGGTGGGGTAGGGAGAGAGAAAACATGAACACAGTTTGGGATGAGCACTTGGTTAGAGGTCAATCTAGGTGCAGTCATAGGGAGAAGTTGGGGTGAATATGACCACAGTACATTGCATCTTTGTACAAAATACTCAAAGGATTAATACAAATATTTTATTTTAATTTAAAAAATTGTTTTATTAGTCCAAATTCGGAACAAGCTTGCTTCACATGCCAGTCCCTTCTCCCTCCTCTCCCCCTCCAGCCCTTCCCCCATCCCCCCACCTACCCCTCACCCCATCCACCCTCCACTTCCCAGGCAGGGTAGGGCCCTCAATGGGGCTCCTCAAAGTCCACCGAATTATCCTAGACCAGGCCTAGGCCTTTCCCCATGTGTCCAGGCTCAGAGTGCATCCCTTCATGTGGGATGGACTCTCAAAGTCCCTTCTTACACCAGGGAAAAATACTAATCCACTACCATGGGCCCCCTAGAGTGTGGAGGCCTCCTCATTGGCATCCATGTTCAGGGGTCTGGTTTAGTCCTGTGCTGACCTCCAAGACAGCAGTCTGGGGTCCATGTGCTCCCCCTTGTTCAGGCCAGCTGATTCTGTTGGTTTCACCAGCCTGGTCCTGACCCCTTTGATCTTATTCCTCCCTCTCTGGAACCTACTTGCAGAGTTCAGTTCAGTGTATATCTGTGGATGTCTGCCTCTGCTTCCATCAGCCACTGGATGAGGGCTCTAGGATGGCATAAAAAGTAGACATCAGTCTCATCTCTCCAGCCCCAAGCATATACCTTTTAACACAACTGGTGGGTGACAGACAGTAGAGATGAGGTCAGTTCACTGATTTTCCCCTTATTCTCTCCTTGGTTTGTAATATAGTAAGTAGTTCAGAAATGATCACCACCTGTAATACCTTTAGAAATGAAATTTGTGATACAAATATTTTATTTTTAAAGAGACACTCACTCTGCCCATTAGCAGTCTCCATTTCCCCCTCTTCCAATCCTAAACTAGTCAGTGATTCTATGTGTGTAAGGACATGCCAGATTCTTCACATAAGCTGATCATGCTATTAAAAAGGCCTTCCAATAGTTGTATGGTTTTCGTATCCTTGATCTAATAACTTGCATTTCTCCAATGACTAATGATTCTCAGGGTCTCTCCATGTTCCTATATGTCCTTAATATTTTGCCCCTGGTAATGTATATGTTCAAATTTTATTTATATTTGAAAATTTAAAAAAAACTATATCTTCATGCTGCACCATGCATCATGGTGTTTGAAATTCACTGTCTTAGTGCACTGTCATGTGTCCTTTGAGCCACACTTCCCAGTCACTGCACCCCAGAAATCTGGTAATTACCGTTCTATTCTGTTTCTATTTTCTGATTATTATTTTTTGAGACAAGTTTTCACTCTATAGCCCTAGGTGTCCTGAGAACACTATGGAGATCAGGCTGACCCCAAACTCACAGTGTGGAACAGAACAGAAGCCTGGCATGGTGGCACAAGCCTTTAATCCCAGCACTGGGGAAGTGAAAGTGGTTTTCTCTTCTGTTTCTATGAGTTTATTTTTTTTCTAGACTTGGCATAGAATTGAGATCATTCATATTTGTCATTCTGGGCTGGGCTTTATTTCATTTAATGTGATCTTCCAGGTTTATCTGTGTTCCTGGAAAATGACAAAATTTTCTTGTTTTCAAATGTTTGATTGTATTTCATAATGTATATGTCTATCACATTCTTGTCAGGGTGGACACAGATGGATTTTATGTCTTCATTATTATTAACGATGCTGCAGTCAATGTAGGAGATTGCAAAGCTCTTTGACATACTTATTTACTTTTATTTCGGTAATATACTTAGTCTTGAACTGTTGAATCATAGGAAAGTAGTATGTTTGAAGTTTTAAAGGACACTTCATGGCTTTTTTGTTTCTAAACCAGTGGCTGTGTTCATCTCCACTAGCAGTATGCACAAATCATCTTGTACATCCTCAGAAATACTTGATTTAATTCATAGTTTTGGTAAAAGTCATCTTAGTAGGTAGCACCTGACATCCCATGTTTGTTTGATTTTGATATTTCTGAGGATTAGTGGTGTGTAGTATCTACAGTAGCTGAGCATCAGCATGTCTGCCTTTTAAGAAATGTCTACTCCCTTTCCAGTGTTTGAATCTGTGTATTTGTTTTCCTAATATCGAGTTGTTTGAATCCCTTACATATTTTTGGATATTTACCTCTTAGCAGATATGCTTTATAAATGTTTTCTCCCTTTCCATTGTTTTTTCATGAGCATCACTTCTTGGGAGGAAGATTCTTTCTCTACTGTCTTTATACTAATAACATTTATGGATATTCTTACTCCTTCCGGCTCTATGCATGAACTTTATGTATCTTAGAGATGTGTTGCTAGATGCATGCACATTCATGCATATTGTTTTAATTTGGGGAATCTTGCCTTTCAAAACTTAATACTATTCCCCTGTGGATTTTCTAAGATTTACTTTGATATTAATATAACTGTTTTCTTTTGTTAAAGTTCTGCATGTATTGGTCACTTTGTTTTTAACCTACGTTTGCCTTTATACATAAATAGGTTTTGTTTACAGTATGCTGTTTAGTCCTGGTGTTATGATCCAATATAATGAATGATGTTTAAGTTTTAATTGTTATAAAAAGTTTAAATTTATTGTAATTATTACTATTGTATTTCAACCCTCTACATTATAGCTATTTTACTTGTTGAGTTCCTTGGGTTTTTTCCTTCCTTTGCACATAAATTTGAGTTTTACATTTAACTTTATTCTTGAATTATAGATTTACATTTAAATATTTTAGTCATTCATCTAAATTATATAGCATATATCTTTAATTAGGGTCTACCTTTAAATCATATACTACCTAATACATCGTATACCAAGTTTCTTTTTACCTTCACTTATTTCACCTCTAGAACTCCTTATGTGTATATATGGTCTCTTAACATGTTTTAAAAATGTAGTAAGACTTTCCTGAATGTAACAACTGTGGTGCATCAGGCCTGACTTCTAGCCATTGAAAGTTTATTTTACTCAGGTCCCTGGCATGTGTCTGATTGTTACAGTTCTCTGTAGGGTTACAAATCCTGTAGAGTTACAGGACTGTGCACTGAATATGTCATCAGAAGTTCTTATGCTTGGTCTTCAGGGTCTAAAAGGCCTAATTCAAACCTATCTTACTCTAATGCATTTCTGAAAGTTCTTTCTCAAAGTTGAAACTTAAACTGAGTGTGGCCTGTAGTTCCCTTCATGTCTCTGTTTTCTTACTGTCTTGCTTTGTTTGTGGCATGGCAGCATGCAGACCATGCTGTTCTTTGTGAAGAACTCTCATCTAACACCACACACACATGGAAAAAAGCCAAGGAATCAACTTATTTTGTTCTCCTCAGCAGATCACAAAAGGGGGGGCTCACTTCTAGCTCCTACCAATGCAAAGAAGTGCACGCTGTTCAGTCACAATGAGAATGCTGAACTCAGAACCCTCTCCCTGAAGCTTTCTGGGCTTTCTCACTCCAAACATGTATCTTTAGGGATCCTATGACTCCAATGCTTGGCTGTCCTTGAAAAATGTTATTTTCTGAAGAGTTGATTTTCTCAACAGCTCATCAAATGCAATGACCCTGGATGTGCTCCTTGGCATCAGGAAGCAAAGCCAGTAAAAATCCTAGAATTTTCTGAGAAATTTCAGTTGTGAAGAAAAGACTCTTGCCATCTTGGGCCAGGATCTAGGGCTTTTGGTAGTCATGAGCATGTCTGCAACAGACACTTTCAAGATTTCCTCTTTAAGTCATGTCCACAGCATAACGTTTTCTTTTTGTCTTTTTCCCCCTCAAGGGGTGCTACATCCATTGTGTACAGATGCAAACAGAAGGGGACCCAGAAGCCCTATGCCCTCAAAGTGTTAAAGAAAACAGTAAGTTCATTTTGTTATATAATAGTATCTCTGGGAGACCGAGAAGCGAGAAATCAGACTCAAAAGTTAAAGTGGTCATGAAGAAGCCAATTGTTGTCTGATGGAAGCCACAGGAGAAAGTCGCTGGGTCTTAAACTGGGTGTGATTTGTGGAGAGAAGGATGGAAAGAAAGGAAAACCGTTAGAGCAGGGAGTTAAGTGCTTTGTATGTGAGCTGTGCCCATGGATCTATGTCCATATTTATGGAGTCAGATTACAAGCCAGCATTTTAATATGCTAGAGTAGCCTGTGACTTAAAAGAAGATGAAATGAAACTTAAATGTCTGTATTTTGAAAGGAATCTTCTGCTTCTAATCTACCTTTCTAAGGTTTTCTAAGCTTGGTTGTGTTTTAGAGATGTTTGACTGGACAAATGTTACTGCTTCTTAGGCTAGACCTTCAAATTTGGACAAGAAAGTAAGTTTTTGTTCCAGAGTTTCACTTCATTTGCCTAAGCTTGTAAGCGAGCTAGACAAGTGTCCGTGTCTAAGGCTTCCTTGTAACGATCATGAGAAGCCTGGACGCCTGTGAGTTCACATCTTGGGTGGTGTCCTTCTGTGATACTCCTTCAGCAGTATGGCCCTTTCTGGTCTTTTCTGTTTAGGAGCTAGATTCTGCACATAAAACTACAAAAAGACAAGACATACTTTAGGGCATAGTGTTCCCTTGTCAAATTTTATGTGAACAGATATGGGAAGTGCTTGGATTTCTGAAAACCTAGTTGTAAAGTGTCCCAAAGAGAGATGTGTCAGACGTTTCAGTGGCAAGTGATAGCCTTTTGCAGGCCAAAGGAGGCTCCAATGCCCTAAGGGCAGCTTGTTTTCACCAGCTGTTGATGTGTTGTCTAGCACAGGGAAATCTTACAGTTTCATGTGATGAAGAACTTAACAGCACAGGATTTTAGCCAACTAGAGACAAAATGACACTTTTAAACAGTCTGTTGGAATTCTAAGCTATAGCAAAAAAAAAAAATCCCACAGTTAAATCAGAGTAGATAGCAATTTAAGTGTCAATTAACACATAATAATGTCATACATTAAGTTTTCTAACTGATATAAAAATTTCTTAAGTCAATCCTAAATGTACAGGAATATTTTATTGAATGTTTGTAACTTTTTACATACCAATTTCTGTACCATAAACTTTCCCAAGCTAAGTATTATTTAAAATTTTTTGAAATATAATTTCCTATTAAATATCCTATTTTAAGAAAATGAATCAGGTGGTTTTAGTAGTAAACTTACATGTTATATTTAGAATTGGTGGCTATGTATTTTCTTATTGGTTAAAAATATTAGTAAATTGAGCTGGGCCCACGCCTTTAATCCCAGCCCTCGGGAGGCAGAGGCAGGCGGATCTCTGTGAGTTCGAGGCCAGCCTGGTCTCCAGAGCCAGTGCCAAGATAGGCTCCAAAGCTACACAGAGAAACCCTGTCTTGAAAGAACAACAAAAAAAATTAGTAAATTGGCATGTTGTTTCCCTTTTCTTATTTTCACAATTGAGGAAACTTTGAAAAGGTACAGATAACATAAAATTCTAGGAAACAACCATTTAAAAATGATTTGTGTGAAGCTGGACATGGTGGTGCATCTTGACACTTGATGTACAGAGGGTTGCAGGTTCTAGGCCAGAGTGGGCTACACACTGAGTGACATCTAAGAGATGGGGGGAATTTCCTTAAAGCCACCAGAGAGCATGTGGATGGGAACCAAGTGTCAGGTGGAGCTGGAAGGCAGATGATGTCAAACACGGTTAGTTACTGCTGTGCCAAATGGAACGAGAGAAAAAGCCCTGGAGGAACCTTGGCTCTGGATGTGAATTAGATGGGGTTCCCAGCTTTGTCTTTTAGAATAAACCATGCTTGGGGATATGTAAATGAGAGAAATAGCAGGCAAAGCCACAAAGAGCAAATTGCCTCCAGCATTTAATTTCATATAGGTCATGGAGATAGAAACTTCCCTTCCTGAGGAAAGGGATGGGTGCTATGAATCTGTTTACAGAGCAAAGCAATTAAGAGGAAATATTTCCTTATAGCATTCAGCAGAGGTTTTGTACCTGAGGACAAAAAAGATTGGGGTGTTCAGAAAGGTTGACTTATTTATATAATCTCTCATGTCAGGCCACATAAAATTGCCTCAATTAAACCATTTCTGACCTAGAGTTCTGTGTTATTGAGGTAACAACTATGGGTCTACATACAACCTTATTGAGCACTTCCTAATATTCCCATTTAATGATTAAGCATAAACTTAAGAGGCTTTGAATTTAGTCTGACTAAAACTATGTATTATTTATCTATCTTCCTATCTACATACTACCTATCATCCATCCATTGATATATGTATGTATCATCTGTCTGTCTGTCTGTCTGTCTGTCTGTCTGTCTGTCTATCATCTATATCCATCTGTCATCTATCTATCTCCATCCATCATCCATCTAACCATCCATCCATCCATCCATCCATCCATCCATCCATCCATCCATCCATCCATCCACCCATCCACCCATCATTGCATGATAAATTAACAGAAATAGCAAAACAACTACGAAAATTTGGTGGCTTAAAAGAATATACATTTATTTTCTTCAGTCCTGGAAACTAGATTTCCAAAGCCAGCATTGTCAGAGACAGTTTTCTCTGAGGCCCTGAGAGAGAATCTTCTCCATGTTTCAGGCTTCAGGTGACAGTAACCCATCCTTGGTGTGCTTTGACTTGTAGATCATCCCTCCAGTTTCTGCCTCTGTTGCAAAATGGCTGACTTTTCCTATATTTCTCCATATAGTCTTTCCCTGGTAAGGTGTGTGGTACAGTGTCACTCATCTTGTAGGAATACCAGTGCTGTTGTGTTGCAATGACTTTTATATCTGTTATATATAACTAATTGTATCTGTGATAACACAATTCTGCCCATCATATTATCAGATAGGATAAGGTTAGTTTCAAACTAGCCTATCTAATATTGTAGGTGATGATGAATATATTTCATATTAAAATGCAAATAAATACAAAGAAATTTACCTAGCTTCTAAGTCAGTGGTTCTCAAACATTCTACCCATTTGAGGGTAGAATGCCTTTTTCACAGGGATTGTCTAAGACCATTGGAAAACACAGACATTTACATTATGATTCATAACAGTAGCAAAATTCAGTTATGAAGCAACAATGAAATAATTTTATGGTTGTGGTTACCACAACATGAGGAACTGTATTAAAGGGTTGAACCATTAGGAAGGTTTAGAACCACTGTTCTAAGTCATTAACTTAGTATCTGTAAGTTATTAACTTGCTATAAAAACATGCTAAGTAAAATGTTATCTCCTTTTAGAGTTAATTGTTTAATAATAATAATTATGTTTCTCAGGATCTGTTTAAACATTTTTATTGGAATTCACCTTAAATCATTTTATAACAATACCAAGTTTCTGTCTCATACCTTAATATTTTTGGAATTATTTTATACTATCCATAAGAAAATTATTTCCTATTCAAAAGCTTTAATCATCATTGAGAATCTGTCCCACACTCAAATCTTTGGGTGATAGCCAAATGCTTGGTTCTCCCAGAGGAATATATACTAAAGCCTTGACTCTTAGGGAAAATTTCAATGCTGCTGATAATCCAAACAAAACAGAGTTAGAATTGACAATAAGCACACAGTAAACTCTCATGTTTAGACAAGTGGATATTTTTCCTAGTAAAATATCCTTTTGGGAAATTAACATGTAATTATGTTAAGAAATCTTTTAAATTAACATACATTTGTATATGTCTGTAGCACCATGTATTTTCTATGTACATAACTAAATTTCAAAGAATTAAAATACATTAGACTACACATTTACTAGTGTCATAATAACTTTAATTTATGTAGCCTGTTTAACAACAAAAAGGCATGTGAGTTTATGTGTATATGTATGGGAACAGAGAAGAAAGAAAATATGGCAAACATCAACAATTATTGGATGTAGGGCACAATAATAGTATTCATGATGGTGTGTCAAAAGTTCAGTAGACATGAGCGTTCATTCTCATGATGAATGGTGCTTTTTTGGAGACAAGCACCATTGAATGTTTTGCATATTGAAAACCACTTGGGCACTTCCTGTATTAACAGCCATTTGTCTCATGATGGGGTTAAAACATAAACAGTCAGAATAAACAAGGGAAGAAAAGGGGTTGGAGTATTTTTCTGTTCCATTTTTATTACCCCCATCCCACACACACTGAGTACTAAACACTACTGTGGTGGTAAGTCTACTCAGTAGGTTTGACTCTTATCCCCCCTTCTGCATGGGTTTGACCTAGTTTTTAACCTTTTTATTAAGCAGTATTAGACTCACTGAAAATACCACTTTGTTCCTCATAAATAGCACATTATCTCAAACATTAGAACTAACTGGCTTGCAGTTGCCACTGAGTTTTTTATTTATGGACTTTCTAAGTCATAAATCAAATATGAACAGTGAATTACTTGCTGGCAGTGGATGTCCTTCTCTCTGTGTCTGCCAAATAAATAAGTAAATATACTTTTCAACAACAACAAACTCACACTCAAGACTGTATGAAAGCAAAGATATTAATTCAAGTAGCAAAATTTGAACATATTAAGCTTAACATATTCATCATGGACTGAATTTTGCTAGATTAATGGAATCTCCACTTTCAAATAATGGCACAGGGACAATGGGGTTGTGTTTTAGGAGCAATCCATGTAGATGGAAGTCACCTTTTATCCTTTAAAAAATATACCTCAGAATCTATATGACTCTGTAAATATAGCTTGTTTTCAAAATAAATAGCTTGATATTTAAGAAATTTATGTTCTCTGATGATTTATACCCTCTGGAAATTTAGAGACTGTTAGAAAAGTTTCAGAAATCAGATAAAATCTCCAGCTGTGTGGCTCAACACCTGAGAAGGTTATACTCTTCTAACTGTAAAATCCATTCTTTTATTAAATAGCCAGTATTAAGTCTGAGGGCTTGTTTTGGTATGGCATTTGGAATGCATGGGTGTGTTAACTCTCATCAAAAACAGTTGTGCACATGTGGTATCCCATCATAGACTCCAGAGATAGAATCACGGTGTTTGATCACTTCCACTGCTCACTGTCTGTGTGAGTACATATTATACATGTACATATTACAGACCATTGCTCAGTCTCTCTTTCAGCTGTCACATTAGTTGAAGAACACCTAGCTCCCAGTAATCTAGTGGAGACTGAAGTGAGGTTGCTCATAGAAAATATTTTCCAGTACACAACAAGCATGTCGTAAATAATGCACACAATTTTAAAGAGTTTACTGGAGGGAATCCACAAAGATATTTTATCATAATAGAAGTTAGTGATACGCAGTTCCAACATTCTCTCTAGCTTTATTTGAAATTGAGTGATGCACGGTACCTGACTGATTCTGTGTATGTTTGTCTGTTTGTTTGGGGAGAGGGTCTCACTGTGTAGCTGTGGCAATCCTGAACTGCCTATATAGATCAGGCAGGCTTTGAACTCCTAGGGACTGGCCTCGCTCTGCCTCCAGAGTGCTGGGATTAAAGGCATGTACCACTATGCCTGTCCATGCTGTGTATTTTGTATGGATAAAACTGATTGTATAACTTTTGGGGTACATTTAGCACTGTTACAAAAATGGTGTCTTAATTGGGGTTTATTGCTGTAAATGACCACAGCAACTCTTATAAAGGAACATTTAATTAGGTGTGTCTTACAGTTCAGATGTTTAGTCCATTATCATCATGCTTTTGAACATGTGGCACACAGACAGACATGGTGCTGGAGAGGTGACTGAGAGTTCTACATCTGGATTGGCAGGCAGCAGGAAGAGCAAGAGAGCCACTGGGCCTGGCTTGAGCTTCTGAGACCATAAAGCTCACCCCCTGGTGACATATTTCCTCTAATAAAGACACACCTACTCCAGCAAGGCCACACCTCCTAATAGTGCCACTCCCTATGGGCCCATGGCGGCCATTTTTATTCAGACCACCACAGATGGGTATTGATTTTACTGTTCTGATCAATAACATTTAATGTGGCATGCAGTAAATGATTTTATGACATTTTATTTAGGGAAATGTATACTTGTGATACCTAGATAAGGAATTTCCACCATAAAGCTCTTTTCTGATTTGTACTTTGGGGTGGTGTGCCAGCACCCACAATGCTGCAGTATTTTCAGGCCCTAGTGTTGTCATCTTAGTGATTATGGCAAAAGTATATTTTTTGGGAATATTTTCTTTGAGTAATATAGTGAAGTAATTGCTGCCAAGTTTCGTATTTTTTTCATAACATTTTATACTCTTCAGGGGAAAGCTATGAACTATGATCTGCTGATCACTCTAAGTTACTTAAAAACTTTAATTTTCTTCTCATGCTTATGAGACAGAATTAGAGCAGATGGTTGTGATGTAGCAAGGAGATGTGGAGGAATGCTCTAGGTTCCATTGCAGACTGAACACAGGCTTCCTTCCAAATACTGTTTTGATGAATATCCATGACATCTCTACCAGAAGAGGTTTGCAACCTTCTCAGTTCTTAGTGGTAATACCATTTCAGTTTCCAAGCAGGGTTGCTTTAAATAGCATGTATGTAAGTGCACAGGCCTAGCATTGCATTTCGTACATGTTCTGGGCATTCACCAGGTGTCACCCTATTCTCCAGCCTAGCCCTCTTTATATCTGTAACTGTTAACTTTTTGTGTCACTATTCACTCAAATTCCTTTAGAAAGAACACGAGACCTTTATGTACAGAACTCTCTTTGAATCTAGATGTGCTGTATTTCTTTACTAAGTGATGAACCTTAGCCAACTAGCAGACATTAGCTGCCATAGCCACCCATTTTACATAGATACATATGACTGAATGGAGACACTAATAACTCTTTGTAAGGAAACTAGCATCAGGAAATTTAAAATTTTTCATAATGGCACTCCCAGATGTTTCTCACTGTAGGGGGTTGATATTATCATTTTTCATTTATTCATTCACTTATTCATTCATGCTTTCTTTTTTAGGCTTGGGCATCAAACACAGAGCCTTGTAAATGTTGGCCAAGCATTTTATCAATGAGTTACACCTCAGTCTGTGTTACTACCATTTTATAGCTAAGTCTCAGAGAGATTAAATAGAATAGTTTGCTATGTTCTGAGTTCTGTGTAGTGAAAACATGCTTTGAACTCTTAATAGCAGTACTTTATTACTACCCATAGAATTACTGAAATCATCACCAGCAACTTTTAATATTTTGTTTTAAGAAGCAAAAGGATATCCTAGATTTTTATGTGAATATTTAGGGCCTTTGGAAATAAAGCTTGTATGTGTTTCCTTCAGTGACTTTTATCTGTGACTATTCACTGCAATGTTCAAGCCCACATTCCAGCATAATTTCATTTCTAAAAAAGTTGGGCCAATTTTCTTATTTTCAGGTTTCCTGGGATTGATGGGTCAGTAATGCAAGTCTTGTCAGTGTGGTGTGACAGGTCATTCACTATTTAATGAACTTAAACAACAGGATTTGTTGTTCTTCACAATCTGATCAGATGATTGGGTGAGGAATTATTCTTATGGGTGTTTGATGTTCTTAATGTGGTCCACACACATGCAAATAGTTGGGTTGCTCTACTGCAGATGGGTAGCTGCAAAGGCTGGCTTTCTCTCCTTTTCTTCTCTTATTCTATCATCTAGGAAGTTGTGTATATGTTATATGTCACTCTTCTAAGATGAGGGAGTATTCTATTTTAGAGGACAGTTCTCATCTCCAGGAAAGGCTTTCCAGACATCTCTGTGGCTCTTGTATTTGTCCTGTATCATTGTGGCTCTGACCTATGATCCATCTCCTTACTCACAGGAAATGATTCTTGTTTGTGACTGGGGACTTTAGTCTGCTTTCACCATTTTAAACGGTGAATGAGAAGGAAAGAAGAGGAAGGATGCAGAGGCCATGAGGGAGCAGAAAGGTTGAGTCAGGTGTAGATTAGAAGAAAGGATATGTGATAGGGTTTTAGTTGGGGGTGGTAGGGGAGGACAGGAGGGAGAAGGGAACTGGGATTGTCTTGTAATTCAATCTTGTTTGTAATTCAAATAAAAAGAAGAAGCCTGACTTCTTATGTAGATGACCCAGTTCCTCTTAATTGCAGGTCTCATAAATATAACTGTCTTTAACTCACTATTTCTTCTTATCATATTAGTAGTTACCCCATTTCTCTAAGGTACATAATTCTTCTTCAGCCAAATCGTTCTTTGCCCTTGGCATGTCAGGCTGCTGAGGAATAATGTCCAGGTGTTTGAAGGCAGTGCTCATCTACTACAATATCTGGAGGATATACCTTCCATATATTAACTTCTTATAATTTGTGGCTATTCAGGACCAATGTCATTGTGCAGTTTCCTAGGTTTGTCGGGACAGAAGTCAGCACTGTTGAGAGGCACTCTTGGTGTCCTCTTTGGCTGAGTGTACTTGGGAGACATTGATGTGAACTGTTCACCCCATCCAGCCATTTCTATGATCCCTAGCCAAGGCATGAGAGAAACTACTAAAAGCAACATTTTTGCATCCAAGGAAAGTTAAAAAAAACTCACTAAAAATCTTGTATGTCTCTGAATAAATATTTTTCTTAGAATGGAGACTTCAAGGGCCACAGAGCTGTCTTTTATAAGTTAAGATCTTGGTAAGCAGAATTAAAATGCCTTGTGTTATGAATTCTTCACCTTAAAAGGCTTTTAAAGCCACTTTGGTTTAAATTCAGCTCTGTACTCTGTGTTAATTATTAATTATTAATGAAATTACAGTATTTCAGCCCATTCCATAATTTCTATGAAATAGAGAAATTCATAAGAATGTGACCAAAATGCTGTTATAGTTGGTAAACAGATTTAATGAAGTTGTTCAATACTAACTCAGAAAACAAAAATTAGTCATGCATTTCTATGCATTAGACAGTAAGCTATCCTAAAAAGCAAGAAAACAGTCTCATTTACAATGACATAAAATTTTTAAAATAAATTTAACAAAGAAGATGAAAGATTTGCACACTAAAATTTATAAAACAACAATGAATGAAATTGAAGAAGATATAGATAAATGGAAAGATACTTTATGGTAGATTGGAAGAACTAGTATGTCTATATTATCCAAAGTGACCCATAGGATCTAAACAACTGGTGCCAAAATTACACAGACACACACACACACACACACACACACACACACACACACACACACACACACAACTGAAAAAACTGAAACCATCACTGGACCTTATTTTTAAAAATTGCTATGAAATTATTGTAATCAAAACAGCATGATATGGTGATAAAAACTGTATAGACCAATAGGACAGGATGCACACCATAGAAATAAATCCACACACTTGGTTAATATTTGATAAAGATGTCAAGAATATACAACAGGGGAAAGATTGTATCTACAACAAATAATGCCCTAAAACCTTTATCTCTCCATACAGAAATGAAATTAACTCTGGAAATATAGCTCAGCAAATAAAGGCACTTAACCTCAGAGTCTAACAATTTGAATTCAGTTCCTGGAACCCAAACATGGCAGAGAAGAGAACTGACCTCTGACCTCCACATGTCTGTGCACCCATCTCTCTCTCTCTCTCTCTCTCTCTCTCTCTCTCTCTCTCTCTCTCTCTCTCTCTTTCTCTCTCTCTCTCACACACACACACACACACTAAAATAAAGATATTGAAATTAGATCATTAACCTATAATACTACACATGATAGCTACAGTTGACTAAAGATTTAAATGTAAGACATCGATCCATAAAATTCATACAAGAAAATATCCAGACCATGACTTGGAAAATGATTTTATTTAGTTATGGTAATATAAATAACAAAAGCAAGTTTAATCGAGGAGGACTATTCCAAACTAAAATGTTTCTGCATACAACCAGGTGCTATGCTTTCATATCCAGATTCTTGGAGGAGGGAACAGTGAGGTAGGAATATCTCTTGGGCCACGAGTTCAGGGTGAACCTGAGTAATACGATGAAAAAGAAAAACAATCCACTAAACATGTTGGCACACACCTGAAATTCCAGAACTCAGAGGCTAAGCCAGCAAGAGTATAAGTTTGAGGCTAGTGTGAACTGCATAGTGATAATGAGACCCCAGTCAGAGGAGTTTATAGAACCTGTCTCATAAAAAACAAATAAAAAGTTATTGCATATTTAAATTGGTAATTCAAAAATGAAAATATTTGAAAACCATATGTCTATTAAAGGGCTAATAACCACATTATTTAAGAATTTAAGCCACTCATTAGCAAGAAAACAAATAACTGAATATAGGCAAAGAACCTGAATAGATATCCTCCCAAAGGTGCCATACAGTTCCTAGCAGATACATGAAAACTTGCTCAAGCCTGCTAGACAAATCAAAGTCATAGCAAGTTGTTAACATTAAGATGGCTATGATTTTTTTTTACAAAAGTACTATTATGAAGAACAAGAAACCTTGATATATTTTGGCAGGAATGTAAACTATAACAGCCATTATGGAAATCATCATGGAGATTCTCCAGGAAAACTAAAAGTAGAAGTAGCATTGACTCAGCAGTAACAACTCTGGATATAAAATCCCCCAAAATAACATCACTACCCCAAAGAGATTATCCTTCCTCCTGTGTTCATTACAGCATTATTCCAGTAGCAGTCCTAGAAACAATCTGTGTTCATTGAATGATGAATGAAGAAAGTATTGATTACTATGTCAAACAACATCCAGCCTTCAAGAGCAAGTAAATCATGTCTTCTGCTGCAACATACATGAACCCAGAGGATATTACACCAAGTGCAATAAGCCAAGTACAGAGTGTAAATGTGATCTCACTGGCATAGAGAATCTAAAAATGTTGAAATTGTAGCTACAGAGGGTGTAAGAGTGAGGACAGGAGATTGTGGTCCCAAGGTCTGCACTCCGGAGGTGAATGGCAGTGTCTATCCTCTTTCTATCTAATCATTGGGAACACTGAAATCTGATCACAGACTGCACATTTACTAACTGCTATGATGCACATAAGAGATGGAGGCTTCAGTCTATTTTAAAGACACTCTTCCATTAAACACTGCTATGAGCACTCATTTCTGTTCTTTGGAAGTTCAGGCAAGGTCACCTTGGTCAACGATGGAAAAGAGAATAAATCAGCAGCACAAATAGACTTTTGGGGCCCAATCAAGGTCTTAGAACACATTAAGGAAAGTAGCTTGCAGATAACAAGCCATGTCAAGTGAAGTGTAACTTTTTCAGGCACCCGTCAGTTGGAACATATTGATTTTTGTAGGGACTATTAAGCCAGGTTTCCTGAAATAGGAATGAAGATATTTCTATTCAGTCTGTGACAGGTGTATGTCTAATGAAGAGAGAAGATGACTGGGTGGCCTGTTCTATCCCCTACTGTCCAAGAGACCATTTGCAAGTCTCAAAATTAATTCATTGCTATAATTTATAGGGGTTTTGTTTGAATATTTTCTTGCCCATATATAAACACTGATTTTTTTTTTTGTAATTCTGCCTGCTTATCCATGTTCTTACTTGCTGAGCTCCCATCGGTATTGCGTTTCCTTTGCTTTTGAACACCATAATCCAGAAGTATACCAACGAGGAGGTGTGGGGATAGGGTGAAAGAAGTGCCTAGGAGATGGTGATCGATTGAGCAGGCCTATGTGATATTGATCAAAAAGAAGCATACCCGGAAGATAAGTACACTCGACCATTTATGATCTGTTTAAATGACCACATTTAACCCTCAAGTACTTTTACAGTGAGAAGTTGGAGCTAAAATGATCTTGCCCTTTTAAGTTGAATCTGTGGAACAGAGAAAGGAAATGTGTTACTAGCCCAAGACAGAACATGCATGACAAAAACAAAAATCTCAAAGAGATGATTGGGAAACCCCTTGTAACTAAAGGGGTGGAGATGGATAGTAGGGAAACTGATACAAACCCAGGGCTTAGGAGAGATTGGTGTCTGCGAGATGGTAGCTACACAGTTATTAGTATGCACTTAGTATTCATGTCTTAATGAGAAACGGAGGAAAGTAAGTTGTGAGTTTTTCACTTTTCTTCAGTTTCAAATGGTTCTAAGTTACAGAGTTGAATATTGGTCAAAATTTCATCCATGCCAACAAAATAAAAAAAAAAAGAGGAGAAAGATGGTTGAAGACATTCCAGTTGTGGAGTTCTAAAGCCACCAATTTACCTCAACAGAGCAGAAGGAAGTGAGTGATCATATGCCAGAGGATCACGACAAGAACAGATCCAAATAGCTTTCAGTATTGAACTTATCTTCAGTACTTTTCACATTAAACACTATGGAATATCTCTTCAGTAGTTCTAGTGGGAAAGGAGCTCAATACCAGTCAGAAGGGAGTCAGCAATAATTACTACTAATTACTACTGATGCTACAGTAATCTCTTCCCCATGTCAGTGCAGAGATCTCCATGCTGGGAGTGTTTCATTTAATAGAGTCTTAGAGATTTGTCCAAAGTATACAGAAACACTCAGGACAGAGAAGACTTCTGAGAATCTAAACCAGACCTTTTAAAGATGTATTTCATCAAGGCTCTGAAAGGAGAAATGGCCAAAATGAAGTCTTGAATGATCTTGGTCCAGATGAGCCCTTGGGATTAGATGCTGTCCTTGCTATTCTGATAAAGAAAACCAAACCCTTCATAACACAGACATAGAGAAATCTTCCATAGATTCTAAATCATGCTGCAAATCATGGGCAAGTGATACAATCTGTGTAGAGAACACAAGCAATATATTTCTTCTCTGAATTCAGTTAAAGCCTCAGTTTAATGAATCTTGGCACACATCATCCACCACTGTGGTTGAGATACGCTGGAATCCTAGTCCCTCAGGAAATGGGGCTCAAGTGATGAGGTTTTATGAGATGATTACCTCATGGGTGCCACCCTTGAAGGACATTAATGTAGTGAGACAGCATTGAGTTAGTTCTCATGAGACATGCCAGCTATAAACCAAAGCCATCTCTTCCGCAGACAGCCAGATCTTTTCGTAATTTCCCACTAACTGTAGCACAGCCTGGAGATCCTTGCCACATGCTGTCCACCTTGCTCCAGCCATTAAGAATCTAGCCAAATGAACTTCTCTTTATTAAGGAATGTGTAGTCTTAGTTGTTTCTCTGTTACAATACAAAGTGAACAGAGACATCTACTGACATGACAATGAGAACAACTGGGGAGCACGAGACATGTGAACCACATTCTTGTTTTGATAGGACACAAATATCCCCAGCTGTGGATACCAGGTTCCCATGTCCTCTCGGAAGCAAGTGTTTATTAGAAGGAAAATCCAGTTCATATTCTTTTATTGTCTGTGTGCCAGAAATCTAAATATGTGCTAAACAGATCATTATATATAAACTTCTTTTTTTTTTTTTCTCACAATATATGAAGCTGTCACTGCCAGGATTTTTCTTTCAGAGTTTGACATCAGAATAGTCTAGACTCTAGAAATAAATATATATTCTAATACTACTAAGTTTCTGGAGGGAAAATATTCATTTATAAAGTCAAAGATATCTTTTTTCTAGTTTAAAATCATTTCTTAGGCTGGAGAAATGGCTCATTGGTTAAGAGTGCTTGCTGCTCTTGCAGAAGACTTGAGCCTTGTTCTCAGCACCCTGGTTGGGTGGCTCACAATTGCCTGTAACTCCAGCTGCAGGGCATCTGGTGCCCTCTTTTGGTCTCACTGGCATCTGCACACATGCACACGTACAAACATGGACACCCAGAAACAAAAATAAAAGCAAAAATGAACATCTGTTTTGTTTTTAGGGTGAGTTTAGCTGTGTCTCAAGGTTGCACCTACTTTGCCCTGTTTTTCCAAGTGGCTCTATATTCAAGAGCATCTCCATCCATGGTATGTTCTCCATGGAAGGGGTAAAGAGTCCTTATACCTGGACCTTTGCCAGATGCTGTCTGTGGAAGAATCTGAGCAGGTAGGAGCGCTTGCAGCTGCACATGGCTGGGGACAGATGGTGGTCTTCACCACTGGGGTGGGAAAGCCAGTAAACTCTTGCAAACATTCAGGGAGGAAACAAGCCCCACAGCACACAGACGCCTGCCACATGGACCAAAGGCCCATTGGCTACTCTGCCTCCCAATCTTTATGGGCCGGGGAAGTGCCAAAGAGATGGAAATAGCAGGAAATTAACATAATGTATGCACATACACACAGTCCCTCTGACATGAAGCTTTTAAACTCTTAATAGGGAAGGCTTAAGGGTGAGCTGTGGAGGTACTTTGAGGATATATGCAGGGCATTATAGGGAAAACCACATTGCATCCTGAGCTGACACACCTTCAGTTCTTTCATTTCTGGTTTCTGGAGTGTCTGGTGCCTTCCATGAGAGTGGAACACTGGTGTTTACTGATGCTAAGGTGTATTCTCAGCAGATTCAGACTTCTACATCTAGAAAAGGGAGCTGTGGGGTGACATCTAGAACCATTTACAGCCCTTCTTCTTTATAGCCCAGTTTTTTTGTTTGTTTGTTTTTTTAAGATTGGAGAGGAGAATGGGGGAGGGCAGGTGTATCAGGGGTTGGAAGAGAGAGGGTCTAAATTTTTACTGTGAAATGAGCACACCAAGGCCCCCTAAATTTGGTGTCATAAATTTAAAGTTGGGAGTTAACAAAGTTTTACATTGTCCCCAATGGATCCAGTTCAAATACAGAAATAGAATAAGAGTGAAGCTTAATAAGCTTAGGGATTTTATCTGGAAATTACAAGTGGATGAGAGACGGAGAGTATGTGTAGACCAATGCGCAGACTAAACAGACCGTGGACTCTAAGTTAAGTCAGAGGGAAGATAATGAGAAATAAATCAGTGTGTACTGTTTGATATCAAGATTTTTGTAGTGTCCAATGGTTGGTAATGGCTTCAGGTGTAACCATGAGAGCGGTTGCTAAGCAGGATCAGAGGAAGAAATGGGAAAAAATGAATAAGTGATAGAAACAGGCCAGAATGCTGAATGAATCATTGTATTGTTACCTAAGTTGTTAAGAACAATGATAGGAATAGCTGAGGCAGACATATGTATGCTAAAAGCCTTCAGAACATGAATGAGGGAGAGGGATCCAGGAGGTGACTACAAGGGAAAGTTAAAGGTTGCATGTTGTTGATGACTGGGTCATAGCAGTAAGAAGCAAGACAGGACATGTAGTATATTTTCCACTGAGGCCCAAACAAGTCACTGCTAGGGTCTATGCCCAAAGCAAGACAGTCAAAAGATGTCCAGATTCACTTTCAGACAAAAGGTGGAGAAATAAAGCAACCATTCTTAGTTATTGTGGATACTAGCGTCATGAAAGAACTCCTCCATTTGATTGTATGTGTGCCATATTTGACTTTTGTATGTTCAAACAGCAGGTCTTAGCTTTCAAATCCTTGTCGACTAGGACTGCTTTTGAATTTAACAAAATTCCACTTGTCAAGGCTCTTTTCAAGCATGCAGATGTCAGCCGAGGCCTGCCAACTGTCAGGAAATTAATAAGAACTTATGTAGAAGGGAATCGTACTGAAAAATTAAAGACATTTCTTATGTAACTATTAGAAATTTATGTCTTCCATGCTTTCATGGTGCCTCTAAGAAGCACGGGTCTGTGCTTTGCATCATTCTCTGAAAATTATTCAAACAAAAATGAGTCAAAGAAGGCAGAGAAGGAATAGAGACAAACAAGATAGATAGCATCATTTTCTGAAAGGATAACTAAGCCTACTGTTGTTGTGTGTGTTAGTGCAGGTGTGTGCATATGGGCATGTGGGTGGATGTGTGTACATACCCTTGTGGAAGCCAGAGGCCAAGGCTGGGCATTTCTTATGGGTTGCCCTCCACATTTAATTTGAGACTGGGTCTCTCTCACTGAAGCTGGATGGATAATGGATTTGGCTGGGATGATTGGTCAGTGAACTCCAGGGACTCAACTGCCTCCACCTCCCCAGTAATAAGGCACAGGTCGGTGGTACCATTCTTGATCTTTATAAGGATGCTATGGGCCTGATTTAAATACTCACAATTTTGTGACAGGAATTTTACACACATCCCCTAGCTCTAGTCCTAGTTTTGTGTGGAAATGCTGCTGGACTAGATGGAGGCATTGCAGACAAGGGGAACACCTGTCTCTGTTAATACTCAGAGGGTGGAAGTGCAGATCTAGGTTGTGTGTGACATGATCAGGTGACTCAAGTCCAAGAGAGATTTGCATCAATATGTCCCATTTCTCCCAGTTCTCCACTGCTTTGCATCAGTCTTTCACTTCCACAACACATAAGCGGGTTTATTTTTTCTTCAAGTCCTTTCTTCTTCTCATGCCTTTAAATGCTTCCTCATCTTGTCATCATCTTGGCCAACACTCTGGAGCACATTACTGCTCATCCTAATGAAAGTTTTGGTTCTGTCTACATTTCTTTTATTAAGTATGCCATTAAATTCATTTTTCTTATGCATTAACTTCAAAATGTAATTTTATATTGAAATTATAACAAAATCTCTTTATATTGGCTATTTCAACAATCACAAGAATGAAGATTTTTCTTTGAATACTTTGATTAGTTGAAGGAGAAGAGCTAAAACAGAGCTCTACAGAAATGCAACAGATGTCCACTCCATTTATGCATTACCTGTCTAATGCTGGCAATCACAGAAATGACACAGAAAATGTAAATGGGAGGTATACTTCTTTTTGATCAGCAATGAAACATCATATTTTGGAAAGCGTGAATGTGACTTTTTCCACTGTCAGTCTTTCTAGTGTTAAAATTCACGGAGCCAGAGAGAATGTTGAGCAATTACAAGTGCTTGCTGCTCTTCCAGAGGACCTGAGTTGGATTCCTATCACCCAGGTCCAGCTGCAATAATCATCTGTTCAGCTCTAGGAGTTCTGACACCCTCTTCTGGCTACCATGGTCACCTGCACACACATGGCATACACTCACCCAGACAAATACACAAACAGATGAATAAAGATAAAAGCACAATTATTGGCCAAAATTCTTAGGTACTTCTTCATACTCCTGCCCATTCTGGCCAGGGACAGAGTGATACAGAAATGTGTACTGGCCACTGCAAGCACATGACCCACAGAGTTTATTCAATTCACTCTGATTTATTTTGCTTTACTAAGCATACAAATGAAATTTAACCTTATTTAGATATGAAACTAGAAAAGGGGAAACTTCAACTATCCATCAGAAAGCTCCTGAGACAACATTTTGAATAGGCGCAGAGAACATACTGTAAAAATGCATACTATTTGCAAAATAATTTCATAGAGAAGGTAATTTTGAACTCAAAACAAATTACAAAGCTAGAAGGGTTTTTTGTTACCTGTTTTAAATATTACTGCAATGAATGTAATTTAACACTCAATTTTTAAAAGGTATCATAATGTGTAATATGTGCTAGATAAAATAGTACAATATTTGTTCAGAATGTGTGCTTACATTAGAAAATGTCTTGTTGAAAATGAAAATATAAAAAAGTTAAGGATTTGCTATCATTTTATATGGATCAGAAATGCATGAAAGTGTTAGGGAGGATCGTGTATCAATTAGTCCTAAATGTACCATCAGAAAAATGAGTCCTAACTTAGGAATCTTATTTTTTTAAAGAATCATATAAGTAATGATAAATATATTTATTTTGCATCAGTAAGGAAATTATTGCTTACCTGTGTCAGCAAAAAATATATAATGCCTATTATAAAATTAACAGATAAACTAGAATGAAGAAGTCTATATAACTAAGTTACAAGTAGGCTAATAAAATTGTGCTGTCCATGGGATACACTATAAAAGCCTAGATTCAGGTGCTCATGTTACAAGAAATGTGGCTCACTGTGAGACCATGAACATGAATTTGCTTCACTATTGTAACTCTTTTATTATCTGTAACACCTTATTTAAAAACAGTAATAATTCATCAGGGGTTTTCTTCAACAGCGTTTGCAAAAACTAGAATGGGAAGATTTACTGTCATTCAAAATTCAAGTGTATCTCTCACCAGGGTGGGAACCTGCACCCATGGCTCTCTGAAAACTGTTTTGAACATGAAGCTCTACATGAGTGAGAATAGTAGTGCTGAGTTTTATTCCCACCATTGTAGAAGATGCTTTTTATATACACAATTTCAGCCAGTCTTTCAAAAGTATAGCTCCAGTGCCAAGGTCACAAGGCTGGTGCTCTGCAGAAGACAACACAGTTTTTCTATGAGCCCACTTTGGAAGGTATCTTGGTCTGTGTGTTCTCACAATGATTTATACACAATGGAAATTTTCCAACAAACTTATAATTTTCCTTTAAAGAATCTTTACTCTCCTCCTCGAGCTTCTTGTCTATATCCCAGCGACTTATTGACATCACTTAGCAGTCCTTATCACACTATCTCCATGTGCCATATGCATCATTCTTCCTTTATTGTTAACTATGGGATGTTTTTAAATGTCATGTCGTGTAAAAGAGTATTTTACAATAAACTCAGTACTTAAATAATAACAGTATTTCAACCCAGAAAGTTATCTTGCATTGAACAATGGAGTTTGGATTTTAATTCGTTTTTAATTATATTTATGAGTGCAACTTGTATGCATGTGCACTGAGATATATGCTAGAAGTCCATAGTGGTCACAAGATGGAATTAGATCTCCTGAAGCTGGAGTTGCAGACAGTTGTGAGTTGAACTTGGGTTGTCTGAAAAGGCTAGCCATCTCTCTAACCCTCAATGGAGATTTTAAAACAAAGCACATCCTTCATCATCCATTCTTGACATTATATAGACAAATATTATCCCTGAATTAGATCACAAGCTTCCTCTGAAAAGACTGTATTTTGCAGGTTCCTCCATTGTTTAATATGGAGCAAAGCATATAAAACCCAGATGATAGATTTTCATTGCATATAAACTTAGAGACCCTTGACTCTGGCTCTATGGGGAGCTTTTTATATGGATTATATATTTTTCTATTTTGGCCGTTTTGAGACTATAATATAAGATGGGGATTTTCTTCCCCCTCCCTCCAACACAGTATTTTAGGAAATGGTTTACGCAAACATCAACTTGTTCCTGTTGTGTTTGCTAGCCCTCATTGTTCTACATTGCTTTCTCCCCTTCAACATATGTCACTAATAACATCAAAATACTGGAGAAAAGGGCACACTTTAGGTGGAGAGTAAGAAAACAGAGTTCCAGGTACAAATAAATCTTTCATGTTAATTCACCGGGGAAGCAATTCCCACACATTAGTTTTCAGTATGGATTTACAAGAGTTTTATGGAAAAGCAGTGTAAGATACTACTTTGTAGAGTCTATATGTTATTGTTAAGCAGCCATAATTTGAGTATTAAATCTACCAATTGCAAGAATTGTTATACATTAATAAGAATTGGTGATTTATTAATTAGTCTGTGACATGGAAAAAACAAAGAAAGTAACATTTCAGGATTTTAGGAAAGCAAATAAGAGAAGAAACAAATACAAAAAAATCATCAATAGAGCCTTCAGTATCTGACAAAATCCAGTTTTCAGGAGATTGAGATCCTGCTCCAACCCGACATTTCAGTTCTCTCAGTCAGAGATGGCTCCTTACCCATGCTTGGTCCTGTCAGAGTCACAAATCTCTTATATGTAGATTTATGCATTTAAAACAAACAAAACAATGAGAAAATTCATTGAGACCAGCATACAGATGTTTGAGTCTGAGCGTATTTGGCTATCTGTAGTTAGATCTTCTCTGACTTTTCCATGTGCCAAAAATTTCAACTATATCATAGATAAACTTGAGCTAGGTGTTGGTTACTTGCAAACGGAAGAGTTTGCTCAATACATACTCTGTCTAAATTGGGCAAGACAGCTATAATTCAGTCTCCGAGGGAGACTGGTAAAGTAGTTTCCAAGTGTTCTGAGTCACAGAACACTAGATGGATGTATTAAAATGTGTCTTTTCTTATTCATTCACAGAGAAAGCCCTAGAGTCTATCTGTGTAATACACAGTCACTTAAGTTAGTTTCTTGGCAGCTTGTTTTTCTCTGCTCACAATGTGTTTGTCCTCCCATGTTATTCCCTGTATTAGCTGTCAGTTATGAAGACAGACAGATCACATCTTCTCCGTGCCTCTCTAGACAGAATTTATAACTGATACTTCATTTTTGTGTGGGATATTCATACATACATTAGTAAGTATTCTGAGCTGCCATCTGCTATCCATCTAGTATAAGTAGAACACATTATTTTGTAGTATTGATGTCCTAGTTAGTTTTTGTTGTTAACTTGAAACAAATTGAAGTCACCCAAGAAGAGGGAACTTCAACCGGAGAACCACCTCAATCAGATTGGCCTGAAGCTGTGTCTGTAAGAGATTATCTTGACTGATGATTGATGTGGGAAGGCTCAGTCCCCTGTGGGAAGTATCCTTCCCAGACAGGTGGATTTGGCTGTAGAGGTAAGCTAGCTGAGCATGACGCAGCAAATGAGCAATTGCTTCTCTGTGGTTTCTTCCTCTATTTTTGTCTTAGTTCCTGCCCTGACTTCTTTTAGTGATGGGTTGTCACCTGGAAGTATCATTTAAATAAGCCATTTTCCCCCAAGTTGTTTTTGGTCAGAGTGTTTTAACACAGAAACACAAAAGTAGCTAGGTAATAGCTTAATTTTCTTTGATATGCATATGTAAAGACACTCGGAGTCTTCTAATTGATTTGATAAATGACCACAGTTTTCATGATTATGAAACTTTACCTTAGGTATGTAATTATTGGTATTTTATTATAAGTCATTGTGAATATTTCCTGGAATGGGAATGTTTAAATTTTTTTATTGGTATGAAACTAGTGGGTTTCATTATGTATATCATTGAATTTTGCTTACGCTATTGTCTTTTATTGCCCCCACCTTTGCCTCTTTCTTTGTCTCAAAGATAGTCCCCGTTCTGCTTTCATGTCATTTGAGCATGTCTCTCCCTCCCTCCTTTTCTCCCTCCCCCCCCCTCTCTCTCTCTCTCTCTGTGTGTGTATTCTGTAGCTGAGAGAAAACATGATGTTTTTCTTGTGAAGTTGGCTTATTTCACTTAGCAGAATGACCTCTAGTTATGGATGGGTTCTTTAAATTTTCCTTATAAATATTTTTCTTTATCATAAAAATTGAATTGTTTACACATAGTGACTGATCTCTTGAATCAAAGAACTATAGAGTTTGACAAATTATTTTTGCCAGGAAAAACTATAAATATGATATATTGTATAAATATCATAGGTTGCAACCAAGGAAAATAGTGTATAAAACTTGTAAGATTTCTCTGAATATTTCACTATTTTCAAGGATTTCATCATTGTTGGTTAATAAATTTATCAAATAAGCATTGTTCTTTTTCTAACATCATGATGTCTTACCCACAGTGACATGGTATTAGATTTCTCCTCAAGCCCACACTTTCTTCCTCCGAATAATGACATAGAGGGTAGAGTCCCTTCTTTATTGAAAGCAGTCTCTTGTGCTCACAGTTTGTCTGTGAATGGCAAAGATCTCTTGACACTAATATGCAAAGATGTGTATGTCCCCTCCTGGATCTTGAGACATCTCAAATGACAGAAACAGTGGCATGAGCACAAAGTCAGCGGTACAGTGATGATGTAGAGGGGGATACACATGCGTGTGCATGTGCACCTGTGTGTATGAATGTATGTGTATGGAGGCAATAGGACAATTTAAGGTGTCCTGCTTCCAGTGCCACTCACCCTTTTTTTTTTAAGAGTCTTTGGCTGGCCTTAACCTACCATGGAGGCTCATCTGACTAGCCCAGCACCCCAAAGATACATTGTCTCTGCCTCCCCAGGGCTGAGTTTACAAATGTGCACCACAGACTACACTTAGAGTTTTCTATTTACATATGACTTTTAGAGAGCCCAAACTCTCATTTGTTGTGACTAATTCTGTGCATACAGATGAGGAACATCTCTCTTTTTTCTTTTTTTTATTAGTTCAAATTAGGAACAAGCTTGTTTCACATACATCTCTCATTTTGCAGATGGTAAATTCGATGAACATTGCCCCCAAAATGCCCCAAGATGAACCTGTTCAGTGGTTCTCAACCTTCCTAATGCTGTGACACTCTAATATAGTTCCTCGTGTTGTGGTGATCCCCCCAACCAAACAATTATTTTTATTTCTACTTCATAACAGTGATTTTGCTATGACTGTGAATCATAATGTAATATCTGATATACAGGATATATGAAATGTGACCCCCAAAGGGGTTGTGACCCATAAGTTGATAATCACTGTGCTGGGGTTTCTTCATCACCACTAATAGAAGCTAACTCTGCATTACAAGAAGAAAGTAAGTTTAGTGGCTCATGAAATTATAAGGCTCAAAGACTAAATGAATCCATTTATAAATAACAATATAGGATATATAGGATATAACAATTGTTATATATAACAATATAGGAACTATGTGATATTGGCAGTTCTTTTCATATCTCAGTAATTTTTCCCTATGTTGACATATAGTATAAAAATTTGACATTGGTAGCAGTGGAATCTTCTGGGTTTTGCTCTCATAACTCCAAATATAAAGAGAATTTGCTTGAATATTTGAACACAATTTCTGGAGAAGACATTGTGGAATGACTTGGTTCTGGCAGAAATCCTTGATGCTGTCACCCTTTCACAGGATAGTATACGTGGTTTAAGGTGAATTACTGGCACCTCTATTATGAAGAAGGTGGGTGAAGTGATTGATAGTTCTAAGAGGTTGGGTGAGACTTCTATCAATGAAAATAAAAAGTGTACGGACAGGTTGAGATTAACTTGGGTTAGCGATAATGGTGGTTATGATAATTGTTTGATAGGAAAGGGAGCACATAACATGCAAAATATATTGTAGGTTGTGTGCTTCATTAGTTACTGGATCTACTTTGTCTCTGAAGCAGGGAGGTAGGGCACCCAGCTGGAAAGAAAGGGAGGAAGATCAGAAAAGAGGAAATTGTCAGTTGTGTGATGGCACATACCTTTAGCCCCAGCACCCGATGATGAATGATCAAGAGTTCCAGACCACCCTGAGCTGCATAATGAGACTGTGTGTGTGTGTGTGTGTGTGTGTGTGTGTGTGTGTGTGTGTGTGTGTGTGTGTGTGTATTAGAGAGAGAGAGAGAGAGAGAGAGAGAGAGTCAGAGAGACAGAGATAACACTTTTCCCATCATTTTATTTACCCAGTTGGCTAATGATGTGTCTCATTTCTGGCACAGTCAAAAGTTTTCTAAGTTGGAGTCCTTTTCTTTTTATGACTTTTTTATTTTAAACTTCTAGGTGGACAAAAAGATTGTAAGAACCGAGATAGGAGTTCTTCTGCGTCTCTCACACCCGAACATCGTAAGTGGCTTTCACCTTATTATTTCAAATCATTTAGAGCTTTAGAATGGATCATTGTCCTCCACTGTCCGCGTTGAAGGGGAGGAGCTGTTCTTCCTCTCTGTCAGGCACTATAGCCTCGCTCAAGGCTGTGCCTCACCACATACAATCAGTTTCAGAATAGATGGGCTAACAATACATATCACACCTCTTTTCAGGCATAAAAGATGAAAAATTGGAGAATTTTATTTTGTTCTAATGAAACGCTGGTTTTCTTCCTCTTTTGTTTGGCTATCTCTTTAATATGCCATTGCTGATAAGGCCTGTGGAGGAAAAGGCATTGCTTTCCAAAGTCCTTTGAGAGAGTATGTGCTTCAGAAATAATGCAAAAATGCAAATAAATGATGTCCATGAATGGGAGGACTAAATGTTTTCCAGACACTGCTGTAGTCTGTGTCCGGACAACGCCTCTGAGAAAAATGCCTAGTGAAAAGCTTTTGGGAATCAATGAAGTGAAAAAGAACAAAATCATTTTCACAGCTGCAATTTGATTTTACAAATTAAGTCATCTACCTAATTTCTTTAAAAACCTATTTTATTTGTATGAAAAAGTTATGTCTGGGATGATGACCTGCAGTGTTCAAAGCAAAGGACATACAACTTGATACATGAGGAAAAGGCGCACTGAGCCACACACCATCAAATACTTTTCTGAAAATGAGTAAGAAGGTGGACTGTAGATTTCTACCCAGGACCCAGGCTTCAAGCATCCCCATGCGAGCCGTTTTCCATTCCTTGGTGCATTGACTTCTCATGCTGCACTTTGTGTTCATGGCCCCATACTGACAGCTCCACATTTTTATAAATCCCCAGGTTGATATTTAAGGGAGAAATAGGAAGGGCCTCATCAGCAGAGAGTCAGGTGAGAAAGGGTTGCAGAAGCTACAGCAGCAGCTTGCTCGTCAGACTTCGCTGGCCAGAGCTAGCTGCAGATGCTCCCCAACTACATACAGGCTTGCTGATCAGAGGGGCTTAGGCCACTGTTGCCCACAGTGTGGGACCAGACACCAGAGTTCAGTATGCAGTGAAGTATGGGGTAGCTGTGAGTGAACAGTTCTCAAGTGTGCCTATATACAATCATCACTTTCACGCCGTCCAAGCCTCTTCTTTCCAAGGAAGTCGGTGTGCAGCATTCATCCCATGTGGCCCAGTGCTGGCCTCCACATTCCCCGATGTCTGGAGAAATATCCACATTTGGTTGGATTATTTGAATGCGATGAAACCCTGGTGTAGTCAATGAAATCTCTACCACCACTCTTTCCAAGGACTGTTCACAGACAGGTGGCTCTTTAACTGCTGAGGAGCGCTTTAACACACAGACCTTACCCATCCTGTCCTGCCTCGCACCCTAAGTGCAAATCCCTGGTTTCCAAGAGAGAGCATTGTGGCCTTCTACCATCTTCTGATGCTCTTAAACTATTCTGTGAAGTTGGGTCTTGATTTTGATTCTAGAAAATAAAAAAACACTAATATTGCAACCCTTGAGTAAATTTTGGAAGTTGTTTTAAAGGTGTTATTTCAAAATGAAAAAAAATGTCAAAATGTAATGGGACTTTTGAAAAAAACTGAGGCAACTGAAAAAGCCACCAACTGGGAAAGAGAGGGGCCTAATGAGAGTCTGCCTGATGCCAGAATGGGGGACTTTCACTGACCTGACCCAGCACACTGGGAATGCAAGCTATTGCTCTGTCCCTAATTTTAGATACTTTGAAGGAAGGTGGAAATGAGCAGCTGTTGATGTTATTACTTAATGTCCATCTTTTCCTCAGATAAAACTGAAGGAAATATTTGAAACCCCCATAGAGATCAGTCTGGTCCTGGAGCTTGTCACTGGAGGAGAACTGTTTGACAGGTGAGTTAGGCCTACAGGGTAAAATAGAAGGGTTGGCTCTGTGTTACCAAAAATATTGGAAAGGAAAATCCCCTAAAAGTGTTCATAGCAAAAGGATCATATGAATTGTCATATTTTCCTAAAATAAATCTTGCAAAGAATGTTGGAGAGAGATAGTATTTGGTAAGATATACAAATAAGTAATTGAAAAGAAAAGCACTGTAATATCTCTTTACCTTCTGAAACATTTATGTATAAAAAGTAGAATTTTCTGAAATTACATTATATTTTAAATAAATAATAATTTTTATAATAAAATACTTAAAATTATGTTCTCTGTTATGATCGCAACACTCATAAAAGTGTGTATTCTTCAAATGATTATCATTAACCTATTCTTTTCAGTATAGGAGTCTATGTCAAAAGTTCCATTTTGTAGAGTAAAGCATAGTAATGCTTTGGGCCATGGTTGCCAATTTTAAAGGTTTGCTCATAGCTCATCAGTCAAAGAAAATGTTTGAGAATGGGAGATAGAGGATACCCCAAATCTGGAAGAGCACTTATGGGTCAAACCAGCTCTAGGCTTTCATAGTTGTCCCTCCTCCATGCCTACTCAGGAGAGTTATGGGGAGGCTCTGCAGGAACCTCTGCTGTGTTCATCAGGGTACTCCACAAAGAATGAAAGTGAAAATGGCGGTATGAAGTAGGCATGGAGTAGAAATGGTGAGAAGCTGATGTAAGGCTTTAGGGAAGCCAGAAGACTGAGTGTCTGGATCCTGTCAAAAGCTCCCTACATCTTTGCTGAATGAACGAGCACCTGCAATAGTGAAGGGACTCTGAGAAGAAAGGGGACTGGCTTTGGTTTTTGAAAGAGGAACACTAATGCCTGACTTCCACAATGGACTTGAATATATGTTTTGCTCCTAGATTCACATATTAAAACCATAATTCCCCAAATAGTGGTGCAGAGGTAACACCTCTGTGAGGAGACAGGTTTGCAGGGAGCTGCTATGGGTAGAATTAGTGGTCTTATGAAATAAGCCCACAGTAAGTGTTCATTCCTTCTTTCAGGTGATGGAAACAGTGAAAGGGCTGTATCTTTAATAAAGTCACCCTCAGAAACAACCTGCTGGTGTCCTGATCATGCATCCCCTAACCTCTATAAATGTGAAAAATAAGTGTCTATTGCATTATAAGACTTACAGTTGATCACTTTGTAACAGTGCAGATAAACCAATACAAACAAGTAGACTTTAAATCTGTGACATCTTGACTATTTTAATAATAAGTAAGGATGTGGGCATGCATGAATAACCTCCTCATGGCAGTTTGTTGACAGTCTCACAGTTCTGAATCCTGGCTTTACCACCCAAAGTAAAGTAATGTGTAGTGAGGGATGTACTTAACCTCCCTGAGCTTTGGAACGAGTTTGAAGCTGTTGTTTGCTGCTAAGAAATCTTAGGCACACCACGCCCACTATAAGTATGCACCTTCTTCTAAAGTCATCTTCTTCCCATATGCTTAGACAAGATTTCTCTGGGGTATTACCAGTATTTATTTATAATGGCTCCTTTAATAGCATTACTTTAACTGAATATTTTTATGATATGGTCTTTGTCTAGGTACAGTATTATATTTATAGTAAGATCCTACTGATTGTGGAGCCAGGAGAACTCTCCAAGGAAATCCTGCATATTTCTCTACTAATTATGGTCTATTAGATAGAAATCTCGTGTTTTTTAATTATAAAAAAAGACCCCCACATGGAAGCTACCTCTTAGCAGCAGTACTTATGGTTTGCCTACCGCCTCTCTTCATGTGAGTTAATTGTAATCAAGAGTCTCTTCTTCCCTTTGCACAAAGCCTTTGTGAGAGAATTTGGAATGATATTTAATTTAGCTCTAGGAAAAAATTAAGAATGAAAATGCTGTTGATAAATCTCATTTGTAGAAATAAATGAAGTATTCCTGTTTCATAGAACACCAACAGAGAGCCCATAAAGTACTCACCACCGTGCAAGCTCTCAGTGGCTTTAAAACATAGCTTTTACCTTGCATATACTGTTCACATTATTGGCACGGCTGACATAACGAGCCTTCTCCATTATGCTCTTTGACTCACAGCTATTCTTAAATTTTGTTAAGTTGAAATCAATTTGAAACTATTAGCCAATCTACTGGCTTTTTTCTTGAGAGTTTAAAAACAATCCTCATATTGTTTGTTTTTGTGCACTTAGGTCAAGTTCTAATGTATTGAATTGTGATGATGAGAATTCATTCCTGATTTAGTGATGGCTCTAATACTAACTTTCGAATGAAGTCAGAGCAAATTGATGGAAGGATACTTGCATTAGTCCATTAGAGTCAAGGTGGTTGTGTTTTATTAGTAAAAGATTTGTTCTGTGATGCTTATGAAAAATTAAACAGTCAAATTCAGGTGGGATCTTCATTTCCTGTTGAATTGACATAATTCTGACATAATGGGAAAAAGAAAGCTCCCAGATTTCAGTTCTTCTCAATATTAACTCTTAAAACCCTAACGTCTGTCTCATTAACTTCCTGTGGTGCTTTCCAATAAGTTTTCCATTTTTGTGTCTCAGAAATGATTGTATTTTATTTCACCATCAACCCAGCAGAATCCCCAGGCTTCTAATTAAACATTTTCTTCCCAATTTTTGTCTTAAAACTCAATATCTGAATTCCTTGTAAATCCCTTTGCCCTGGCATATCTTTTATAAGGTTTTGCTCACCAATGCCAAGCAGTATATATAGATTTTTAGAACATAAAGCTTTGAATGTTGACTATTCCAAGAGAGCAGGTTTTCTTTAGTTTTAACATAAAAACAAAACAGTTGAATTTGAACAGGCACTGGGCAGAATCAATGGTAGTCTCCTGAAGGCCCTTCTGTTTTATGCCAGAGATCCGTTGGTTCTTTAAAAGTCTACACTTCCCGCCAGGTGATTTTAGCAGGACCTCTCTTCTTTGACACCCCTTGCATGCTGACTTCTGTCCCTCAGCTCTGTGCAGGTTCGCAGCCTGTCGGCTGTTTCTTCAACACCAGGAAATGCCCTCAGAGGAAGAACAAAGGCATCTGAGGGCAGGCTACATTGCTGGCATTGCTTCCTTCTTAGACCTTGTTGCCCTCTGGTGTCTTGAAACAGAATTTTAAGTTATTTTTTTATCATTTTATGCATAAGTACTCTATTTACATCATTTCCACCCCTCCTTCTCTCTACTCTAACTCCCCATGTCCCCTGTCTCACTGACTCCCTCTCAAATTAATGACACATTCTTTAATTATTGTTGCTCTCTCTCTTTCTTTGTCTGTCTGTCTGTCTGTCTGTCTTGTTCATTTAGTGTTCCCATGTATACTTATATACTTTGCTCACATTATTGGCTCACATGCATGTCAAAGTTCCTTAGCTATATAGATATGCTTATGTAGATATGTTTAAAGACTGACCACTTGATATTGGATAACCTGTTAGAGGACTCATCTATAGAGAAAACTGATTCTTCATCTCTCAGTCTATAATTCTTCATATAGGTGGGGTTTTGTGAGATTTCTACTAACCATATTGGCACATCAATGGGTATTGTCATTATATAGGTCTTTTTTAGACAACCGTATTCTTGACTCTCCGTAGTTGCAGCCTCCTTCTCGTGTCTAGAAAACACTATCTTATAGCAAGCATCCTGTTCCTCTTCTTCTTCAACCCTGTCACCCTTCTTCTGTGCATGTATCTGTTCGGGTCACTTATTCTCTCTATTTTGACTAGCTGTGGATCTCTGTAATTGCCTCCATCTGCTCCAAAAACAAGCCTCTTTGCTGAGAGATAAGAACTCTACTTATCTACAGGTATAAGGACCATTATTTAGAGCACACTTAGGAAGTATATTGATTTAGGAAAATGGCAGTAGAAGGTTCTCCTCTTGAGTCTGTGTCCCCTCCAGCTACCGGGAATTAGGTAGGTTTATTTTATTTAGTGTGTTTTCATCTTCTTGTCAGGAACCTGCCCAACCACCATTGCTGAATACAGACATTCCTATGTGGTTTGAAAATTCTGCTACCAACACTTGTGTGTTTTCCTGTTAGAAAAAGTTAACTTTCAGGGGAAATAAAAATGAAAAGGAGTTCCTTTGCTGTGTGAATATGGAAATTTTGAATTAGTGAAGATATTTAATGGCTGAGCCACCCCTCCAGAATTAAGATAAATGGTCTTGAATTCAGCAGGCACACTGTCTTTCAGAGGCTCTGTTTCCATGTGGTATCTCACAGTCTCACATCATAGCCAAGAGAAAGAACTACACTTGATTTTACTTATGGAAAATTCAAGTCATATGGGCTGGTCTTGTATAAAGCTGTGTTTAGCCCATCCACTCTTCAGACTTTGTGGGGCCTTTGCTTTTTCTAGGGACATGAGCTAAAGAAAATATTAGTGTGTTGGAAACTCATGGTTGGGTTTTTTTGTTTCTGACTCTAAATTTATTTTTCTATGCTATCTACAATTTCACATGTCCTTTGAGTAAATCACAAAGTGCCCATAAACAAGGAAAGGGGTGATTGTATTTCATGCACTTAGTCTGTGAATTGCTATCAGTCTCCTGATCAAGACTTTTAACTGATACAATTGAGACTAACTGAACTTTCAGGAAAATGTCACTACAAAGATTCCAGACTAAGGACTACCTCTTACCCTGTTTCCTCAGGGTGGTGATAATGGGATTAATCAAATTCAAGAAAGTCTGTACTAATGAAAAGTGTTGTGCTAAAATTGATCATTAATTTAGTCATCTGAGGTGAAATTCTACTATACCTGTTTGTCCATGAAGGATGATTATCACTATGAGAACCCTGTCTTATACTCACCAGATCCTGGCCACCTGCAAGGCTGTCTACAGAGCAATTCACCAGAAAGCTTCATTCTTCAACGAAGCACATACACAACGCAGGTCTTCTTATCTACATTTTACAATCCTCCTCAAAACAACACACACACACACACACACACACACACACACACACACACACACACACACACACAAAGTAGGTCTTTTACAGACCAAATAACTGGGGAGCAGAGAAGCCCATTAACTTCCATGGAATCACCTACCTCAGAGATCTATAACAAAGAAGACTGGACTCAAGCCTGCCATTTTCCAAAGCACTTGATTATTCTAGCATGTCTGTTCTATTATGTCTTGCTCATTCTATGTAAGCTAGTGTTAGTAGTATTACTTCAAAATAAAACCTCAGACTAGTTGTATAACTTTATTTCTGTCTCCATCTCTTTTTCTTTTGCTACAATAAAGTACAAAATCAGCATAAGGGACAAAGGGGCTTGTCCTGCTTCACAGTTGAAGGGCAGAATACATCAGGGGAGGACAGTCAAGGCAGCAAGAGCCTGAAGCAGCTCTTGGTTCACATTGTGTCTGCAGTCAAAGGGAAAGATTAATGGAAGAATGCTTGGCCCTCTCCATTTCCACATTCCAGATCTCAGCCAGGAATGATGCCAGCAACAGTGGATGCTTTTCCCTTCTCAGTGAATGCAATCAAGAAAATCCCACACAAGCATGCCCAGAGGTCTGTCTCCCAGGGGATTCTAGATTCTATCATGGTGACATACAAAAGAGACTAGACAAGGGCCAGAATGAAAGTGTCTATGGAGAACTGAGTGCCCACTGAGGTGGAATTTGCTTATCTGTGGACTTGGGTCAATGGCATTCTTTCCTGTATTCCAGAAAGCTATTGATGTCATCTGTTTCTGTGGACTCTCATCTTCCTCAGTTATGTGTCTCCTTCTTGATCTCTTTCTAGAGTCTTTTTTCTCCATCTCTCAAGTTCCACCTTTCCCTTAAACACCTTATATTCCCTTTAGAGGAATTCAGTATACATCTGTGACTCAAGCCACCCTGGTGACCAGGTTATCAGTAGAGACGAAAAATAAATGAACAGTAGGCTGGGATTTTTTTTTTTTTTTTACCAGAGGGTCCATTGGCATCAATAATGCACTATACACTGAGAGGAACTCGGTATTCTTCCCTCAGTTCTAAGTCTCTGTCTCTCCTCCCTGCACCCCCCCCCCCCGCCCCATCCCTAGCCTTTGTGAACTGGCTCTCACCACTAAGGTAATCAGCACTGATTTCTCATCCCTCCTTGCACTTTCTCCTAGCACTTATCAAATACATCCCCTTTGCTTCTGTTTTCATTGCTTCTGCCCTTTGCCACCTTAACATTTCCTTTTCCATAGCAAAAGACTCCTACTGGGCCTTAGTCCATCCCCTTCTTTGTTTTGAAGCAGGAATTTAACCAGAGAAGCCCAAAAGCTGCTCAACAGTTTTAGTTCAGGTAAATGTAGTTTCAAGCCTGTCCGACATATCCCCACTGTGCTGACTTCATTACCCACTTGATTTCCTTCATGTTAATCACCACACATTGCCTCCTTGTCAAGGACCCCAAAGCCTAGAAGAAAGGGAAGGAAAACTGACTTGGATTCTGATGGTTTTAGTACCATCCTCATCATCCATACACGATTATACTGGCACTGATAAAGACAGAAGCAGTATAAAGATATTAGAAGAAAAATGAATCTTGCGTATGGATCTAGAAAGTAGCAGATAGAGGATGGAGGCAAGGACCTTCCTGGGTAGAGTGATACCCAAAATCACAGGGCAGTGTCCAGGGAGGGTGGGGTGATTTCTTAGTCTCCATTTCAAATGTTGAGCAGGGCATAAAGCAGGCAGTGGTGAGATATTTGTTAAGTGAATGGTTGAGTAAACAATGTACTCTCCAGCAATTTATCTGGAGTCGCTGGGTCAGACTTTGCATCTCTAGTATGAAAGAATTGGACCAGAAATCCCTTGGGCCCATTCCCAGGCCTGCAATTTGATTTGCTCTCCTCTTTCTCCTGTACTGTAACTCCCTAGCCAGTACCACATTGGTCCTCAACCTGCCCTCCTCCCTGGTGCTCCCACATAACAGCTGCTACTGGTACCTTTGCAAGTTTGTTTGTTTGTTTGTTTGTTTGTTTAATATACAAGTTTAACAACCTCTGGCTCTTAAAGAAAGTGAGTAAATGAAGATGCCATCAATGAAAGGCACAAAAGCAGTAAATGAAACGTATGAAGGAAAAATGCATTTATGCTGGGACACAGAAGTATTCAATTTAGCAGAATTTTATGTGTAGCAGCACAGTGCTGTGCAGTTATCCACTGAGATCTGATACCTGAAACTTGTGTTATGTTTGGGCTTTTATCTTCTGACATTCAATCTTTGCTGCACATTTTCATTAGTACGATGCCTTTTTCTCATGGACCTACAGCTACCTGATAGCCCTGCCATTTGAGCAAGAGCTGTGATTGGTACACAGGGCAGTGGAGCTGCTAATCTGTGTGCCAGGAAGTCTGGGGCCTCGGGGCATGATCAGATTTGAGCTCTTCAGCTGCAGTGCCTCTGCTAACTGCCTGGATGGAGATGTGCTCAATTCAATTTGTGACAATTATCCTGAGAGAAGCAAAGGCACCAGAGTCATGCATTAAACCAGATCTGCAGAGAGAAATACTTGGTATCCATGTGTTCTTATCCTACAATTAGAAAAAAAAAAACATGATATGAAGGAAAAGAAATTAGCTAAGGAAAAGAGGCCAGCATGGGCCCCCACAGCAAGCAGTGCAAGTAAAAACCACAGTATTTAAGGAAGAAGGCTGTTGAGTCAGAGATATGGTAGCAAACAGCCTAGGAAGCTGCCCTGTACTATCTTCCCAAGTCTCCTCATCCTGTAGGAAGTGTGGTCCTACAGTGGCCTCTGGGCCAAGGTTGTCATGAAGACCCTGGAAGACATTTTGTTTTAGCTCTGAGCCATCTAGCCTAGCTAACAATGGAGTGCTGTGGAATTGTGTCATGTAGACATGTCATATGGCTTGGACCTTTGAAAATGATCTTAAGATTCTGGTAGTATCTTAGCCATGTTCCAGTTATTTTATAGACCATGAAAAGGAATGTGCTTCAATATAGATACAAAAAAAGGAAAAAAAAAAAAAGGACTTCTTTTTTTGTAGGTCTACAGCCCTCACCATGATTGAATACTTTCATTACTTTTGAAAATCAAAGTCACTAGTACATTTTGTATAGAGATGTAAACTGTTTTTTTCCCTCTTTTTCACTTATTCATCTTAGTGGTTTAGGTATTCCTAAACTGAAAGTTTAAGTAGTATTCAATAAGTATCATATACTATATTGTATACTTGTATTGCTTTCCTAGTGAAACTATTTTTAATTTAAATTAGAAACAATCTTGTTTTACATGTCAATCCTGGTTCCATTTCCTTCCCCTCCTCCCCTGCCTCCACCAACCCCCCAAGTCATCCCTTTCTGTGCCCCAAGGGGTTGAGGCCTTCCACGGGGGATCTCCAAAGTCTGTCATATCATTTGGAGCAGGGCCTAGGCCCTCCTCCGTGTGTCTAGGCTGAGAGAGTATACTTCTATGTGGAATGGGTTCCCAAAGTCCATTTGTACACTAGAAATAAATACTGATCTACTACCAGAGGCCCCATGGACTGCCCAGGCCTCCTCACTGACAACCACATTCAGGGTCTAGGTTGGGCCTATGCTGGATTCCCATCAATCACATTGGGGTCCATGAGCTCCCCCTTGTTCAGGTCAGCTGTCTCTGTGGGTTTTTTCAGTCTAGTCTTGATCTCTTTGCTCATCACTCCTCCCTCTCTACAACTGGATTCCAGGAGTTGGGCTCAGTGTTTAGCTGTGGGAGTCTGCCTCTGCTTCCATCAGCTACTGGATGAAGGCTCTAAGATGGCATATAAGGTAGTCATCAATCTCATTATTAAAGAAGGGCATTTAAGGTAGTCTCTCCAGCATTGCTTATATTGTTAGTTGGGGTCATCCTTGTAGATCTTTGGACATTTTCCTAGTGTCAGATTTCTCTTTAAACCTATAATGGCTCCCTCTATTATGGTATCTCTCATCTTGCTCTCCTCTATTCTTTCCCTGACTCAATCTTCCTGCTCCCTCATGTCCTCCTCTCCTCTCTTCTTCTCCCCTTCTCTTTCTCCTAACTCCTTCTCCCCTCCCCCCATGCCCACAATTAGTTCAGGAGATCTTGTCCCTTTCCCCTTATCCAGGGGACCATGTATGTCTCTCTTAGGGTCCTCCTTGTTTCCTAGCTTCTCTGGTGGTATGGATTGTAGGCTGGGAATCCTTTACCCTATGTCTGAAATCCATATATGAGTGAGTACATACCATGTTTGTCTTTTTGTGACTGGGTTACCTTGCTCAGGATGGTTTCTTCTAGTTCTATCCATTTGCCTGCGAATTTCAAGATTCCATTTTCTTTATCCATTCTTCAGTTGAAGGGCTTCTAGGTTGCTTCCAGGTTCTGGCTATTACAAATAATGTTGCTATGTACATAGGTGAACAGATGTCCTTGTTGTATGAATGTGCTTCTTTTGGGTATATGCCTAAGAGAGGAATTGCTGGATTGTGTGGTAGTCTGATTCCCATTTTCCTGAGGATCTGCCATACTGATTTCCAAAGTGGCTCTATGAGTTTGCACTCCCACCCGTAGTGGAGGAGTGTTCCCCTTTCTCCACATCCTCTCCAGCATAAGTTATCACTGGTATTTTTTATTTTAGCCATTCTGACAGGAGCAAGATGGTATCTCAGAGTTGTTTTGATTTGCATTTTCCTGATGGCTAAGGATGTTGAGGGATTTTCTCATTTCCTCTTTTAGGGTCTCTATCATCTTCATAAAGTTTTTTTTTTTTAAGGTCATTTTCTTCTGGTCATTTCTTCCATCTGGTTGTAATGTTCAGGTCTTGCTGGTGTAGAGTCCCTAGACTCTGGTGGTGCCATATTCATTTTTTTGTTGTTGTTGTTCTTGAGTGTGTTGTCTTCCCATCCTTTCTTCCAGTGGGTACAGATGGGGTTTCTTCCTCTCCTGGTGGGTACAGGTCCAAGGTTCTCTTCCCATGTGTCTAAGCAGGTCCAATACTCTGATGGGTCTCAGGGTTGGTGCAGGTGGGTCTGAGACACTCCCTGTCCTGGTGGATGGTGGCGTGACTAGCACCTCGATGTCAGCAGACTCTGGATGTCTTGGTCTGCCTGTGGCCAGTCAACCTGCCTGTGGTCCTCAGGCTAGGAGATCCCAATTAGCGAGATGTAAACTGTTCACTGCTCAAGCATGTTCAACATCATCGCCACTTTTAAAAAGATGCCAGCTAACTTGTACAATGGAATTCGTGTCACTTCATGAAGCAAGTATTCTATTCTGCCAAACCTGAATCACTTTGATATCATTTAAATAACTTTATAAGTTTAAAATATTAAAAAGATTTACAGTATTATAGTCACATCCAAAACTAGCATTGAGCTTATAGCCCTGCTTACTGGTTTTCTTTCAGGAAGCACTGATAAGATCTCTCCCTAGGGCTAAGGTGCCTGGGATGGGCATCACTTCCAAGTCCAGTGTATTTGCTCCTGGTGATAAGGGACATCTGCCAAGGGGTTGTCAAGATGGCCTCAGCCTGAAATTTTTCTGCCATCCATCCATTGGATGATTGGTTGTGACACTGTGAATAATTATTGACAGACTCCTATGAGCAGCGCTTGCTGCCGGGCTCTGTGAACGATTAAAGTCCTGCAGACACTGTGTCCAACATCACCTTCATCTTCCTTTGTTTGCCCTTTAGTATCTTCTCTTATTATCAGAGTCCTGCTATAAACCCATATTTGTAATAAAGAGTTCCTTGCTATTGACCTTAACTAGTCAGTCTCAAGTGGCCTGGGCAGACAGCTCAGCTTATAAAATATTTATAATGAAATGTTTGAAGCCCAGAAACCTAACACCATGACAAAGATTAAAAATTGTCTGAGAACAGAATTCCTTTTATCAGGAAGATCCTGGAAGAGCATCTGAGGAAGGGTCATAGAAGCCAAGGTAAAGTATGTGGATGCAGGTTGAGATGAAGTAGAGGAGACAGCAGAACGTGGTCTTTGGCCTGTGTACCTGTTCAAGAATGCTGCTGCTCCTCGTTAGGGGGTTAATAAATCCTTCTAGCATATGAGCTCTGGCATAATATATCACATCTGCATGTGAGTATATAAATCTATGATAATTCCTTTATTATCTGTAGTCCTCCATGGACCAATTCAAACCTTAGCTACCTGGCTCATGTTAGACAGGAAGACATATTGATGAAGATTGCCACCCATCCTCATGTTCTAATTCCCACTGTAGCCTTATTTCCACTTTCAGGAACGATTTCCTACCTGCCTGATCCTGTGCTTCTCATACACACTTAGCCCTATTCTTTGCATGTTTGCATCTGTGAAACTTAGGCTCACTTTTCAGGTCTGAGCTGAGCTATCACTCCACCCACAAGATTCCAACCCTAGATTACTACCTTTCTCAGCTATCTCAGTTTCTCCAGCTATCTCTATAGAGGGATAACATCTCCTCTATAAGAACACTAATCCTACTTATGAGGGCCCCCCTCTTGAGACCCAGTCATTCGCCAGAGACTCCACTTCCTAACAGCTGATGCCATTAGAACAGACCCATGGGCAAATTAGGGTTTAACATACTAAGTTTTAGAGTATACAAAGATTCAGTTCATACCAGGCACTTAACCTATATTATAACCAAGTAATACACATAAACACTTCATCTAGGTTAAAGCTTGAAACTTATACCAAAGTACAATGAGGAACTTATAGCTGGTAAAACATTGCCTTCCGAAATGTCCTGAGACTTCTAAGGACTGCATAGTTGATAGACAACTAGAAATAATTGTGCATAGTTTTTCAAGCTAACCCTGCTAACTCAGGAAGACTGCCACAAAATGCTTGTGATAAAGCCTTATCCTGAGTAAATGTGGGTACCCTTGTACTTGGGGCATAGATGTTTAGAATTGAGACTTTATCTTGATGAGTTTTTCCTGTGATGATATGAAATGACCTTCTCTGTCTCTTTTAATTAATTTTAGTTTGAAGTCTATTTTGTTAGATATTAGGATAGCCACATCCACTTGTTTCTCATATCTATTCGATTGGAAAAATCTTTTCCCAACCTTTTACTCTGAAGTAATGTCTTTTTTTGAGGTTGTGAGGTGTGTTTCTTGTACGAAGCAGAAGGATGGGTCCTGTTTTTTGTTTTTTTTTTTAATCCATTCTGATAGCCTGTTGATACTAAGAGATATCAGTGACCAGTGATTGTTAATGCCTGTTATATTTGGTTTTGTTGTTGGTGGTGGTGTGTTCATGTGATTTTGCTCTATGGTATCTCACCATAGAGAATGGAGCCAGTAATGAACTTCACATGATCAGAAACTTTGAAAAGTACAATGTAGCATGTTTGACAATATTGAAGGTTTGCTGTATTTTACAGGTATGATATTGTAGTTATGCTGATGATTTTAAGATTTACTATTGTTTGGGTAACTGATATTTGATTTAAAATAATAAGACAGGAAAGAAAGTAAATGGACAAAGATAAAGAATGGTCATTAATTAGTCATTGGGGTACGTATAGTATAACATCTACTTGGCATATGTTTAAAATAATGTACAATTTAAAGTTAAAATAAGGCAGTTGCCTCTCCTCAAAGAGCATGGATAGCTTAAGCTGAGAGAAAATGAATGTTTTTCATTTTCTTAGCAAAGCCAAGGTTTCAGAATGGCAGTTTATGGAATCTTCCCCTGGTGTTAGAAAAGGCTGTTGCAATTGTTCAGATGTGTCTTCTCTGACGTTGATTTGATTAACTTTCTGTAATACCCATTCAACTAAATGTATGTGTCTGAGAAGTATTTGTGTTTATTTTTTAGAATTGTGGAGAAGGGATATTATAGTGAGCGTGACGCTGCTGATGCGGTGAAGCAAATCCTGGAGGCTGTGGCTGTAAGTAAGAAATAGAGGCAATGGGTGTCAACTTTTGCTCATCTCTTGGTAAGCAATAGCAGCAATGTGTGTTAACTGTTGATCATCTCCTGCTGCAAAAGGCATCAAGAAGTGCAGGTGTGTGATGAGCTGTAAAACATAAGCAAAAGGGTATTGCAAGAAAATATGCTTAATTAATGCACATAACAAACAAGTTTCTCAAGTCTGAAGGATGAGCCACCCCTTTAGGTTTGTTGATCTACTTGCATTCTATTTTGAGTGCTTATTGGGCTCTAGCATTTTTACTTGTTATCATTTCCTTCCTCATTCTTTCCATTTATTTCTTTGTTGGCTTCTTTGTATTATTCAGTTTGTTTGGAAATGGAAGAAGGTTGAATAAGGTAAATATAGCCCTAAAGTGTACAGATTACTGCTTTTCCTTTAAGATAAAAAATTAATAGACTTGAAGAAAAATGAATCTGACCATCCTGTTTTTGAAGAAAAATATATCTTGGAGTAAAACCTTGTAAATTAATTGTGGAAGCAAATACACATTTATGAATATGTAATTTCAGAATTTGTTTTGATCTTCAGGCAGTTGTCTAGATAAAACAAATGTTGACTGTGCTGACTAAAATCTTCCAACATAGTCACTGGTTTCTTTTTTCCCCAATATTTACTTCTATATATTTATATGTGTGCATGCTTGTGTATGTCATAAGGTCAGAAGAGGGTGTCAGAGTCCCTGTAGCTGGCATTATAGGCAGTCATGAACTGCCTACCTGAGTGCTGGCAATGGAACTCAGGTCCTCTGGAAGAGCCGTAAGCCCTCTTAACTGCTGGGACGTCTCTCCAGCTGTGGTGACTGGCTGGGACACTTCAGTGAGTCATTTCTGAGTATAAAGCAAAAGCAAATTATTTTCTGAGCATTCCGAACAGATCTCAAGAGAGGATGTTCACCAGGATTAATTAAAAAAATCCATACACTCTTCCCACATTAATTATTATTTAGTTAGTTATCATGTGGAGTCATCCAAAGTAACAAACCCAAACGCATATCCCACTAATTTCACCCACAGGAATAACAAGTGTGGATTGGGGAGTGGCTCTGTGGGTATAAGAATGCTTGCTGGGTAAGAAAGAAAAGATTTTAAGTACCTAGTACATATGTTAAAACCCAGGCTTTGCCTCTAGCTTCAGTACTGTGGCTAAAAACAAGAGGGTCCTGGTAATTCACTGGCCAACCATCTGAGCAGAAAGAGGGGTTCACTGAGAGATCCTGTCTCAAAAGCAATATCAAAGATGGCAATATAATTCAGTGGCTAAAAGCATTTGCTACCAAATCCCAGGACTTGAGTGGAAGAAGGAAAGAACTGAACTGCAAGTTTTTCTCTATTCTCCACACATACTTTATGACACATGGTGTACACACACACACACACACACACACACACACCAATCAAACAACTAATTTTAAAAATATAAAAGAAGGAGGTGAGCAATAGAAGAAGATATTTGACATTCCCTGTGTCCCTACATATGCTTACATTGGTATTTCCTCATATATACATGAATATATATATCACACATGCAGAGAGAGAGAGACCGGCCCGAGGGAGAGGGAAAGAGAATAAAAGAAAAGAAAAACACTGGAAAATGGTGTCATAAAATTTAACTCTTTGTGTACAATATCAGTCCTGGTTACACAGATATTGAATATCAATTCACATTTTCACTCTGCACAAAAGCAACCATATTCTAGATTATGTTGTCACCCTAGTTTATTAGGCTAGCAAACTTGGGAATGGTTCTCATTGCTCCTGTTCTCTGCCAACATCTACCTTTCAACTACAGTCAAGTCTCCCTTCCATTGTCCCTGAACCCAATCCCATTTATCACAGTGAGCCTGGTCTTCTGGCTTGTGTTTCTAAACCATGCTTTTATTTGCCTCTGATTCCTGCTCTTATGTCTATGTCTAGAGTAACTCATGTAATTACTGGCTTTGTTTTGTAAGGCCTAAGTTCAATAATGGCAACATTATGTGTCTATTACTTATTTTTAATCTTTGAATCTTTTACTGACACACACACATATCACTTTGCCCAAATAAGGCAGGCAGCAGTTAGGAGCACTCTGGGAGTCAGAGCTGAGTTTGGTTTCTACCAACATGAGCTTGGGCATATTGATAAACCCCTAAAGCCTTAGTTTCCTCTTCTAAAACTGGTGTAACGTTCAGCCTAACATGGTTGTGTGAAAGGCTGAGAAAATATACAAATCAGAACCATGTTCAAAAGAGCAGAGCAATGCAGACTCATTCAATTGATTCTTTATTTGATGTTGTAAATCTGGACAAACAAAAACTGATTGCACAGTTACGTTCAACTCATGAAAATCCAGTACATTTTTGTATGTTTAATATATTACACCAACTAAAAGTTTAAAATCTGGGTGATTCGGGGGTTGTGTATGCTGGGTTCTCTGGCGGGTAGGGCTGTGGGAGGGCGGGTCCAGCTGGTCTCTTCCCCTAGCCTGAGTGGGATGGTGAGTGTCAGCGACCCAGACCCTCTCCTAGTTACCAGAGAGAACCACACTGAGTTGGGAGACTTGAAGCAGGATCTCGTTTTTTTCCAACAGGCAGAAACTTATATAGGATTGAGGTAGGGGATGGGAATCTTAGGATGGGGTAAGGTGATGTGGGGAGTAGGGGCCAATAATATTCCACCAAGCTGGCAGGTAGCTAGACGGGGGCAGTCTTACATCAGGCCTTGCTGAGTCACCCCCATGTGGAGGTTACAGGCCAGAGACAGGTCGACAAACGCTAGCCAGGCTCAGGAGGTTGCACTGGGCGTCACGTCCAAGCCTTTTTAGACCCAACATGTGTATAGCTGTTACAGGTGAGTCTTGGTCAGCCTCCCATGTGAGGTATTTGCAGTTTAGTAACGGGCTTTGTATTCTATTTTTTATGCCGTTTCCAGCTCCATCATCTGATGTTGGTACCACACAGGTGTTTTTCTTTCTGGCACAATGGCACATGTTCTGTATTATATGGGCCACTGTAGAGATGTGAACAGGAAAGACACCTGTGTCCCTCCACATAACCCCTTTTCTCATGCTCTTCTATTGACAGGACACTTTTTTCTTTTCCAAAATGGGATAATCTTCAAAGGAATTTTGTTCTGCATGATCTTACTCTTCGTTTTTGTGAAAGTAACAGAATACACACAGCAGGGACTGGGTTTCCTGGACATTTACAGAGTCTGTGAGGAAACTCAGCCGAGTAGCTGGAGCCATCAGGACCCCATTGAACATTGAACTGTCTTCTCAGGGCTTCTGTTTTCCAACTTTCCTCATCTCTTGGGCTCCAAGAGTCACGTGAGGGTAGCATCTTGTTCCTCTATTAACATGTCGCCATACAAACCTTTGAGTCTTCCTCAAAGTAGATACAAATATCATGTGATCTTCAGTCCAAACTCTAAGACAGAAACTATGTTTGGCTTAGCTTGAGTCAGAAGACCCTTTCTAGTCCAATCTGCTCTGCTCAGAGTGAGAACTGTGTTGGGTAATGTGGCCATAGGGTGGAGAATGTATTCTGGGGTGTGTGGAGTGTTCTGGGGAGGGGGGTGTTTCTGAGGGAAGCTGACCACCATTACTGTCCGTTCTGCTTCTTTTTCTTCACTGCTAGTTCTTAGTATTTGTCTCCATTCCTCATGGGATGTTAAGTTCTAGTTGCACGGTGGTCTGTTATATGCTTTTTTTTTTCTGCAAACTGCATGAGGCTTTATTGTTGTTTAATGAGTGTTATATGCTTTTATAAGATGGTGATTTCAGGACTGGAGAGATGGCTCCATGGATGAGCACTTGCTGCTTTGCTGTGAGTGGACGTGAGGCTGGGAGCTGGAGAAGGATAAGGGAATTACTCTTGGTTTGCTTTCTGTTTCAATTTTCTTAAATACTATTCCTAACTATGTGACTCACCAAAATAAGCTCTTACACTCTGCAATGACAGGTCACTCTGGTGGCTCTAGTTGATCTCTTGGGCAGTTTCCCCAGTGCTCTGAGGACACCTCAGTTACATCATCACTTGCTGGCTGGTGTTTCATTTTCAGCCTCATGGGCAATTTCTCTGGGCTCATAGATACCACAGCACCAGCCAACAGTGAGCCTTCACCTTAGGGGCATAAATACTTTAATCACCTAAGTTACCATTTCTCTCTCATACTACTGCCAAACCATCTAACTGGGAAACACAGTTCCATTACCAAGCATCTACTTTCCTCACCTGTAGTGATGAGGTCAGTAAATGATGCCAAACCTGTGCCTCCCATGTCCTCTCCAAGCACCCTCGGTTCAATATCAATGTGTTATTGTCTTTGTGAAACAGCATTACTTTGTTTGTGAATTCCACAAAAGTGGGAGCTTGGTTCCCACTGTCCTTTTCCTTCCTCCCTCCTCCCTCCCTCCCTCCCTCCCTCCCTCCCTCCCTCCCTTCCTTCCTTTCTTCCTTCCTTCCTCTGTGAAATGACATACCTGGACTATTCATTTCATAGAAAACAAGGAAGTATCCCCTTGTCTCCATGAATGAAATCATCCCCCTGCTCCCTCACTGTCATTCCATTCATGTTTTTGTGATGTGACCCCAACAGTTTTCTGCTTGTTATTTCTCGTTGCCTCTACCCATTTACAAGGCTATTACTCTTTGGGCTTATCACAGTAAGTGTGTTTCAACTTCCTAACACCACTGGTAGATGGCAGAAGAAACCCTAGTGTCCATCAGTGAATGAGAAGGATGTTCTTAGCATCCGAATTTTCTACATGCTGGAGTTACATGGATTAAGGAAACAATGGATCTAGTCAGGGATGTTCCAGATAGGGTGCCTCACTTAAAAAAGTGGGACAAAGGCCTCTAGTCTAGGCCTGAAGAGTTGATGGCTGTTAATCCCATGTTTTTAAATGATCATTTTACCCAATCGCAGAATTCTGGTTTAGATTCTAGAATACCACATTCAAACCAAACATCCTTGAAACAAGCTATCAAAAGATCTCTGAAACTAAGAGTTATCTTAAAGGGAAAACATATAGACATAAAACCCTTTCCCTAAGTGTTTCACAGGTAGAAAGCAGGGCAAATTTAAACTCTGTGAGAAATTATTGGCATTTTTAAAATAGCTTATTGTCAACTACAAAGCTATAGATAGCTATGAAAAATGGGACATTTGGGGACTCAGAGTAATCTGAAGTCAGGCCTTTTTAAACTGAGATGTACCACAGAGAATTGGCTAGAATGAAGCAGGGTATGGTGACATTTTGGAAACAGAGCCTCAGCAGGCAAGTGGTGGCTTCTGGAAAGGACCTGTCAATGGAACAGTAGTAAGAAGTGTGGGGCAGATAGAACAGTCACTCCCTAGCATTCACATTCCTGCAGACCACACAGTGAGGAGACTGTATCTAGGCTGGCTGCCTCAAGCACAGAAGCAGAACACAGATCGCAAAGTTTGTGGGAAATATGTTACAGGTATAAATATATCTGTTATGTAACATATATCCTGGTCCTCTATCATCTTTCTCTGTATAAGTCTGTTTCTCCTACTGTAACTTTGCTACCCTCATGCCTCCCCCCTTAATAACAATTATAAGAGTTTTTAAGGAAATTTGAATGGTGTTTCCCCCTCTGCCTTGGATGAACTCAGTGAGCCCTTTGAGGCAGATCTTCCTGAATATTACTTCTCCTCGGAATGAATTAAGGTAGTTACTGGTTAAATGGTCTGGGTTGCTCTGGGCATTCTAGAACAGTTGCCTTCTCTTAGCATAATGCCAACCTTAAATGATAAAGAAATGTCCTGTCTGCCCAACACCACTCATGACTGCCACCATTGCCAGGTCCTTTCCTGTAGCCACCACTTGCCTGCTGAGGCTCTGTTTCCAAAATGTCACCACACCCTGCTTCCCTTCCCAAATGCAGCCTTCCTTCTGTTTTCCAGCCACAGTTCTCTGTGGTACTTCTCAATTTTAAAGGCACAACTCCAGAGCCTGGAGACACTTGTACTTGTGAAGTAGAGAACTAAATTTTTATTTTAACCCCATGTGTATTATCACAGAGCTTTTTGGTTAGAATTGTATAATGGTGGTGACCAAGAACTGCAAAAAAAAAAAAAAAAATTAAAACCTTCAAGATGGTGAAAAATAATGGAGTACTGAAGCATCAAAATAATAGGTAGTTGGGGGCTGGGAAGAAGACTGGGTGGTTAAAGTGCTTGTCGCTTATGTGTGAGGACCTGAGTTTGGAGCCTCAGCATCTATGTAAAAGCTGGGGCCCGGAGACAGGCAGATCCTGGGGTCTTTCTGGTCAGTTAGTGAACTGAAGTTTCAGTGAGAGACTCAGGATTCAGTCTCAAGTTGACACAGCTAGGAAGAGGGAACCTCATTTGAGGCACTGTCTCCACTGGATAGGCCTACAACCATGTCTGTGAGGCATTTTAATTGCTAATTGATGTAGCAGGGTGCAGTGTGGGCACTACCATCCTGAGGCAGGTGAACCTGGACTGTATTAGAAAAGTAACCGAGCAAGCCAGAGAAAACAAACCAATAAGCAGCTCTCCTCCATGGTCTCTGCTTCAGTCCCTGCTGCAGGTTCCTGCCATGACTTCCCTAAAGAGAGGAACTGTTGCCTGAGACTGTAGGATGAAATAAACCCTTTCCTCCCCTAGTTGCTTTTGGTCAGTGTTTTATTACAGCAACAGGACACCCTGGCTCAAAAATTAAGGTGGAGAATAATAGAGGAAGACACCTGATATGGACTTCTGGCCTTTACATGTCTATACGTAGGTATGCCTGAATATACGTGTCACATGCATGCATACACCCCCCCCCACACACACACAATGAACATTATAAAGATTAAATAAAAGTTCCTGAGTTAAAAAAAAGTGTCTATCACCCTTTCCTAAAAAAAGAACAGATTTAGCCTACTAGAGAATAAATTGATGAAGAATAGATAATTGTATACTGAAGAACTGAAAGGCAATCTTGGTCTCTAGATGAAGGTATTGTGGAGACAGAAATATCATGAAGTAGCACTCCACTGGGCAAGCAAGAGATAGGTGCAATGATTAACTTAGGTGTTCAAAGTATTTATGCCCCTAAGGTGAAGGCTCACTGCTGGTATCTATGAGCCCAGAGAAATTGCCCATGAGGCTGAAACTCGGATCTCTGAAAAATGAAACACCAGCCAGCAAGTGCTGATGTAACTGAGGTGTCCTCAGAGGACAGGGGAAACTGCCCAAGAGATCAACTAGAGCCACCAGAGTGATCTGCCATTGCAGAGTGCAAGAGCTTATTTTTGAGAGTCACATAGTTAGGAGTAGTACTTAGGAAAATTGATTCAGGAGCAACCCTTATCCTTCTCCAGCTCCCAGCCTCATGTCCACTCGTGGCAAAGCCAAAGGGGACCAGCGGGAGATGTAAAACGGTGGCTTAATGTTCAGATTCCAGCATCATAAAGTGGACTATGGAAAGGCAAGTTTAAAGTTGAGAGATGATAACTTGATTAATACACAGGAAATTGTTAAAACTTCTCAAAATTCATGCTATTGTTCATAGGGTTTTTCTAATGTTCATTGTCTTCAAAGTACCAGGAATGATTCTGGAAGTTGATGATACAAAAACCAAAGAGTCAACACTAAAGTAAATTGCTACCTGTATTCAGTTCTGAGTCCCATGCTGAATAGCATTTATACACTTAATAAAGCTTATACAATTCACCTTTGCATTGTTTGATGTGTAGAAGCTATCTCTCACCCTGATGTCTTAGTCATTGTTGGGAGGGCATTTTTAGAAGATGGAAATTACCAGAACTTCTTCCCCCAATTTTGCTTTTAGCATGAATAAGGGCATATGACCTGATCCTGCCCACTGGATTGGGATGGGGAACTTGTTTTTTTTAAGTTTTTGGAGGCCCAAGTGATGAGACACAATCTATCTTTTTCACAGCCTTACTTGAGTTTGTAGATGATGCTGGAAATTCATTTTGCTGTCTTTGTAATTATAAAGAGGAATGCAATTTGTATAGAAAGCATAGGAAAAAAACAAAAACACCAGTAAGATTTTTCTTCCTCTTGCTATCTCATAGAGTACAGTACCACTTTGATTTGTATGTCTTATTACTTGAACACACTGAATTCCTTGAATAAACTTCTGAGTGTCTCTTCCTGGTGACTGTATGGTATAATTTTCCATCCATCAGTTGTAGCATAAAGGGCAAATTCCTGATAAAAAGATTCTGGTCCCACAAATTTCCAAAAATTGAGTTTCACTGAATCTCAAATGCACACCCACACAATGCTAAATCAGGGTGAAGTGAGGCTTGAAGGAATAATGAGGTTGAAGGCTATTAAAAATCAGCCTGCTTCTGACACTTGTCCTTTGTTTCTGTGAATTCCGTGCCTATGTGAGTCTACTTAGTGTCAATGAAACAGTTCTGAGAGGTTAGTTAAACAGCAGATAGATAGAACAGGGGATGCAAGATGTTCTCATTTTATATAAACCAGTCTATTCCAGTAGGAGATAATTTCCTCTTCTTTCTTTTTGCTTTTTCTTTTTGCTCAGGTTGGTGATATATTTTAATTAATGCAAGGTAAAATATTAAAACACTATAGTTATAATCTATCCATAAATAAGAATTACTAAGAATTGAGAAGGCACAACTAGTAGAAAAGAAACAGCAAACATTTCTGTTATTATTCTAATATTTTGGATTATAAATGTGTAGTAAAATATATTACTGGCTGAGGCAGAGCCTAGATTATTTATCAGAAATAGATTTGAGAGAAGGAAGATAATCTTTATCCTTTGAACTTAAGTATTGGAACACTGGGATCTAAAATTGATGCCTGGTGTAGGGGATGTTCTTCCCCTGAACATTTCCACACATCATAGTTGGCAGTAATAAAAATTATAGCAAAAATGTATCCAATTCTGCCTCCAGGGTCTTCTCTCCTTGGAACCCCAGGAGAATCAAGATATATTGTGGAACATGTATTTAGTAATTTTCTAAATAATGAACATAAATTATTACATTGATGATGACATTCTACATACCTTCTCTTGCTTGGAGTTGTGAAAATTTGGGGTGATGTTGGCCTAGTTTGTTTCTTACTGCTGTGATAAAACACGGACTAAAACCAGCTTGAGCGGAAAGGGTTTATTTCAGCTTACAGATTATAGTCCATCACTGAGGAAAGCCAGGGCAGGATCCCTAGACAGGAATTGATACATATTTTGTGGAGGAACACTGCTTACTGGCTCATTCCCAGTCTCAAATTCATGCTACCTCTCATTACCTCTCATTAGAAAAGAACAGGCTCCTAAGAGATAATGATGCACTATAACAAAATAAAATGTAATGAGATAAAAAAAACTGTCACATCAAAATTGGAGAAGACAAACCAAGAAAAGGAAAAGAGTCCCCAATAAGGCACAAGAATCCAAGACCCATTCATTTGCACACTCAGCCATCCCATAAAAACACTAAAGTGGAAGCCATAATATGCACGCAGAGGACCAACAGCAGACCTGGGTATGCTGATTCAGTCTCTGTGAGTTCATATGGGTTTGTACAAGTCGATTTAGAGGGTCTTGTTTTCATGACGTCCACCATTCCCTCTGTCTCTTACGCTCTATTCACCTCCCCTTTTACAGGCTTCCCTGAATTCCAACCGGAGGGATTTGATAGAGACATCTCATTTAGCACCTTTTTTTCCAAGGTCTCTTACTCTGCATGATGTCTGGATGTGGATTTCTGTATTAGAGCATATCCTTCCTTCAGGAGGAAGCTTATCTGATGATGTCTGAACAAGAAGACACTGATCTGAGTATAGCTGAGTATCATTAGAAGTCATTTTATCATTACTTAAAAAAAAACAATATCTAGTTTTACCCTATGTCCATGTGCTATCTAGTCTTTGGTTCTAGGTCATTCTATCAGTGTCAGGTATGGTTCCATCTCATGGAGTGGACCTTAAGTCAAATCATTCATTGGTTATTCCCATGAGCTCTGTGCCATCATTGTTACAGGGTATCTTGCTGGCAGGACGTCATTGTAGATCAAAGGATTTGTGGCTGCTTAGTGTTTACAATTTTGCTTGTAGACTGCAGAATTTCTTCCTATATCAAAAATGCTGATGGGGTGAAGGCTCTATATAGGCACCAGTTCAACTTCTCCATGTGCAATAAAGTGGTATATTTAGTAGTAGGGCCTTACTCTCCTTTTGTGGAGAACAATAGCCTGGCTTCTTTGGGGAGTCTCATGGGACCCCTTTGGCCAACAGCTAAATTAAATGTAACATAATCTGAGTACTGGAAGCTTCGTTAGGTGACAAGAGACGGCAAGTTCGGAATCTGTCTCCCGCATTACTTGATATTTTCATTTAGGTCACCTTAACATATGTATATACTTAAGGAAGTAATACTACTCTATTATACTACCCTTCAAATGGCCCTTAATTTTAGCTGTCTCTACCCATATTCCCTCCTCAGATATTTTACATTCATACACGAAGTATATGAAACTCTGACAAATGATTTTCTGTGTGATACTCTACTTTTTTCTTTTTAAGATATCTGGTTAGACTTTTTTATTTTATATTATTGATCTCAATGGATGACACAGGTATTAGTGGATTGATTTTGAGATTTCACCTAAGCAATGTTACTGAGTAATACTGTAACATGTGTGTGCCCATAAGGGAATTAAAATTATATGGTGTAAATATTCATGAGAAGAGCTGTATAAAGTAAGTTTTATTTACTAAAAGTTGAGGGAAAAGACATTAAGAATGGACAATAACAATGTAGTTATGCTTTACAAATGAATTTTTAACTACTTTACTATGAAAATAGTTTTAAATTACTTTACCTCATAAAGAAAAAAGTTGTGTCATATTTCAGCCCCTAATGTCTATAACAGATTTAAGCCAAATATCCATTTATAGAATTCTAGTTCCCAGGTTTGTATTCTCTGGTTCTAAAGACACAGGGTACTTTAGTTAATTGCTACAATGCTATTTTTAATAGTCTAATATTTTATGAGAATCACATGTGTGCCACAGAGGATGCAGTCAACGAAATTCCTAACACTATTTAATTTGGCTTACATTTGTAGCCTTAGGGTGATACCCTGATCCCTTCTGTGCTTGATCAAGGTCTGCCATCAGCCAGGCAGTGCACAGTGTACAGCTACTGGGCTTTTCGTCCAAATAACAGGAGGGAAAGTGCCCATTTACTGATGATTACCAAATGTGTTGTAGACATACTTCTTATAAATAGGATATCTTATAAAATGGAGATCAACAAAGAGGACCTGTAGGGATAATGAACAGATCATAGTGCTAGTAAAGAAAAAGCCAAGGCCAGCATGAAAACAACAACAAATACAAGAAAACTATCCCTTCTGCATGATAGAGAGGAGAAGGAACTATCCCCTCTGCATGACAGAGAGCAGAGGCAACTGAGAGAGTGGCTCTGCATTTCCTTACTAGGGAAGAGGCAGGATTAATGAGTAACTTCCAGATTCTCCCTGAGATGCTTTATCTTATGTTATATTTCCCTCAGAGGAGGCATCTCTAATATCTGCTTTCCTCCCATATGGAAGAAGTCTGGTATTCTGTAGTTCTATCCAAAATTATTTTATTCCTATTGAAGGATTTTTTCACTCTTAATATTAAACATTTGAAAGCAATTCTTTGAGAAGTGGTGTTAATAGCGCTGTGGAAAGCTTGGGAGTAAGGTGTGATCTTTCTCTCTCCATCAATACAGCCTTCTCCACCCTTCTCCTTTCTTGGTTCCCTTAATCCCACCGTGCAAGAGTAAGACCACTACTGAAATTTTGAGCCAAATTTGAAGTAAGCTTTAAAAAAAAAAAAAAAACTACTGGCCTGGAAGATGGACACTGGCCAGGTCCATACCCTAGATTCCCAGAATATGGTGGTGAATCATCTAAGTTAGGAGCTTATAAAGGCAAACTTCACAAGGCTGAGTTCTTCCCACCTTCAACAATCAGGGGCAAGCATACATCCTTGTGTTCTTCCTGCCTCCATACCTTCTGCCTACACATGATCAATCACATCCTGTGCAGTTGGAGCAACCAAGGTTGTTTACAGAAGTGAAGTTTATAGAATGTGACTTGTTATCTCACACGAACAACGGCCCCCAGCATTCCAGGAAGTTATTTGTTCTTGGGCAAGTGTGGCTTACAGGTTAGAGGCATTTTTGTTGTATAAATCTCTTAAGCACAGCAATTCAAACTTAAAACTTAACTTTTGCCATCATAGTTCCCTAATTAAGAACAGTTAGATCCCTGTAGATCCCACCACTACCAGGAATGGTGTAATGAAGCATTACACTGTTGCTATTTTTTATACACAAAATAGAGGAAATAAACTTATAAGGATTAATATGCTTGATAAATCTCTTAGAATGTGCTGGTCACACAGGGCAAGATTAAAGTTATTTAAAAATAACATTTATTCATGTGCTTTACTCACTTTGTGTTAATTGTTTTAGAAGCGTTGGGGTTGAGATTTCATCCCCAAATAATCTCTCAATATCTAAACCTATTATAATTCTTAAAGTAATCCTTCAAAGAAGGTTTTAAAAGTCCTAGCCTTAAGGCACTTTGATTATCTGACATTACTGTAAGCTAAATCTTTATTTAGTGAGAATTAATGCCCTGGCTAATGGAGCCATTTAATGCTTTTAAATTACATATGTGGCAAGGATCCTTGAAATTATAGGCAATTTCAGATTCATTGTGTTGAAGCCTTCAGAGTTTTGGTGAAATTGCCTTATAGCCTTTAAATGTAAGGCTACAGAACCTGACAGATCTTTGGATACTATTCTCTACAAGAAACAAGAGGCCTATCTGCCCCGTCCCTACCCTTTTTTTGTCTGAGACAGTTTGGATGGCTGGCCCTGATATCATAAAGGCAGGAGAGTTGCCCCTGCCTGCCACCAGCTGCAACAAGGAGAACAGACCCTGCACTTCCTGTGGGGAGCACAATAGAGTGAACCCCATTTTCAGAAGTGTGCATGAGCCAGCCTTGATTTTGTAATCACAAAATCAATCACACACACCCATCAATGCCTGAGGCAGGTAGAAGAACTGGCCCTGAGGTCACAAGAACAGGAATGCTGGCCCTATCCCTCACCTTCGTCAATTACAGGGCTCAGAAGAATGACCTCTACACCATATCTGGGTAACACAGTAGAGCTGGCCCTGAAGATGCCAGTGTGGGAGAATTGACCCTGAGGATCTGAAAGCAGGAGAACTAGCCTCTCCCCTTGCTCATCTCTGCTACTAGTATATGGAAATTATATGGAGACGAATGATGTGAAAGACACAAAGAATAAATAAAAAGAAAGAAAAAAAGAGAAGAAAGACACAGAGGTTTTTGGGCCATAACAGAACTCAGCAGGGCAATGCAGGAGAGCTCACCCTTGTGGTGAGGACTGCAAAGAGCTAGTGAGCTGACAAACCCTGAAACTACCCAGGCTCAGAACCAGGGTTATGAGTTGGCCCACCCTAACATCCACCCCATCTGTGATCTGCTGGAACACGTGAAGGGGCTGTTCCTGCAGACCCAAAGCTGTAGGATCTCCATGACATAGGGCAACAGCAGGATATCCAAGAGGAGTCTCAGTGAGGGCTCAGCATTGATGGTGTAGCAGAAACCAGAGGCCCAAAACCAGACTATTGACTCTCTGTAACGAACACTTGCAAGTAAAGATATATGGATAAAAGGGGTTACTGCATGGCTCACTGTGTCACATAACAGCTTCCATGACAAGGTTGATTGTTTTCTTTTTTCCTCTTAAATTTTATTTTATTTTAGTGGGGAGGTTGCAAGGGCAAAGGATGAATGCAAAGGATGGGGAGATGAATGGGATGGAGATACATGATGTGAAAGAAATAAAGAATAAATAAAGAGAAATAAGCAAAGAGTAAAAAGAAAGAAAAGATAAAGAAGAAAGAGAAGAAAGACAGAGGCTTCTGGGCCATCACAGAATATGAACCATTTCTGAGCAACCATGAGATACAAAATTTATTTTGTAAATCTTGGAAGCATCCTACTGGAGCAATTAATTTTCAACTGAAATATTAAAACATAAATTATTCATATTAATAGTAGACCAGGTACTGTTTTGATATATGTACACAACATTTGATGTTTAGATTGGGCAGGGTATTTATTTCCTCAAGCATTTATTTATGGCTAAATCTCCTTACTGTGTGACCCATTATATTGCTACTAGTTTATGGAAATTAGGAACCTTTACTCTTAATTCCTCATATCAGTCCTTTAAACAATGTTGTTTTAATGATGTATTTATGTAATTATTACATGTTTATTCTACATAGAGTGCATTGAATTGTTTGTTTTAGTCAATAATTAATATCATTATATAAGTAGTAGAACATAAAAATGGGTAAATGCTTTCTACTTGGAATGAAATCCAGCCTTTTTTTTTTTTTTTTTTTTTTTTTTTTTTTTTTTTTTTGGTTTTTCGAGACAGGGTTTCTCTGTGGCTTAGAGGCTGCTTAGAAGCTGTCCTGGAACTCACTCTGTAGACCAGGCTGGTCTCAAACTCACAGAGATCTGCCTTGCTTTGCCTCCCAAGTGCTGAGATTAAAGGTGTGTGCCACCACCCCACCTATAGTCATTTTCAAAGCACTCATCAGCTGTTTAATATGTTTATGAATGATAAAGGAGATTTCCTCAAAGCCAAGCGTCACTAACATCTTTAAGAAGAATTTTTCCTTCCACACTACCACAACTTTGGATTCGCCCTGTTCTCAATACTACCAGGGGTCCTCCACAAATGGAAGGAATTCGCTTCTGGTGAAGGATCAAGTTGAAGTGGCTTCTTATTTTGCTGTTAAAAACCTTAGAAATTTATGAATGAATTTGGTGGAATTGTCCCTCAATATTAAATGAAGTGCTGGGTTAATTAATGTTGAACTAAGCACAGGACTACTCCAATTTAGTTTTTAAATAGCATCAACTGCATTTATGGGTGTATCAGTAATAAGATTTATAAATATCTCAATATGTAAGATAATTCCAATTGTAGGGAATTTTTTTTACTACTATTGACAGCATCTGAGAAAGGTGAAGTAAAGTTTATTCTTTTCTGTGAAAAAAATTCCGACATGAAATTTGGTTGTTGGATATTAGATACCAGTCAGACCAAGTCAACAACTCCTGCATAGTGAGAAACATCAGGACTGCAAGTAACTGAAATATTTCAAGACTGCATAAGTGGAGAGCCAGGAGGACCACAGCAGCCTTCCTATGATAAGAAGAAAGTGGATGTCTGGGTGCCCACAGAGTCTCACATTTACAGAACACAGAGAAGAAACCTAGGTATCTGTAAAGCTCCAGGTGTTTCCCATGCTCAGGTTTACAAATGAGTGCTGATTTGTTCACAACTGTGAGGAGACTGTCCAAGGCCCGGGATGGGGCTTGGGAGAGGGCAAACACACACACACACACACACACACACACACACACACACACACACACACACATACACACACACAGTGTAAGTTTAAGTTTAAAAAGCAGTCTAAGTTTTTACTGTGAATGGAAGAATATGTGTTCCCAGTGCACAGATATAACGAAGCTTAAGAAGGGCTTCAGATCTCAAAAGGTTCAAACAGAACAGAGTTTTAAAATGTCACAAAATATTTACTATGTGCTTGTACCCAATCAGATGAACTTAACAATATCTGCCATTTAGTCAAAAATGACAGGGCATGGGAAGAAGCAGGAAGTCAAGCCAATTAACAGACACAGATGCAGAAACAGCAGAGAGAGACATTAAAATAGTTATTACAGCTATATTCTACATAATTGAGAAAGTAGAGCAAAAACTGAAACTGTTTAATAGGTTTGTAGAAGATATACTGAGAATTCTGAAATAAAACATCTGAAGATAAAAGATTTAATATAACTCTTTTTTCAGATGTTTTTATTTGAATTAGAAACAAGATTGCTTTACATGACAATCCCAGTTCCCTTCTCCCTCCCATCCTCCCCTACCACCAGCCCCCAACTAAAACCCTACCTACTACATAGTCTTTCTGCTCCCCCTGGATGGTGAGGCCTTCCATAGGGTGTCATCAGAGTCTATCATATCCTTTGGGATAGGGCCTAGGCCCACCCCCATGTGGCTCAGGGAGTATTCTTCTGTATGGATGGGCTCCCAAAGTCCACACCTATGCTAGGGAGAAGTACTGAACTACTACAGGAGGTCCTGTAGATTTCTGAGGTTTCCTCAATGAAATACATGTTCCTGGGGTCTGGATCAGTCCCATGCTGGTATTCCAGCTATCACTCTGGGGAGCAAGAGTTCCCCGATGTTCAGGTCAGTTGTTTCTGTGGGTTTCACCAGCCTGGTCTGGACCCCTTTGCTCTTCACTCATCCTTCTCTACATCGAGATTCCAATTCAGTTAAGTGATTAGTTGTGGGTGTCTGCTTCTACTTCCACCAGCTGCTGGATGAGGGCTATGGGGTGGCATATAAGACACTCATTAATCTCATTATCAGGGGAGGGCATTTAGTGTAGCCTCTCCTCTGTTGCTTAGATTGTTAGCTGGTGTCATCGTTGTACATCTCCAGACATTTCCCTAGTGCCTGACTTCTCTGTAAACCTAAAATGTCTCCCTCTATTATGGTATCTCCATTCTTGTTATCTTCTTTTCTTCCCCTGACTCAACCTTTCTGCTCCCTCATGTCTTTGGCATCCCTCCTCTTCTTCCCTTATCATTCTCCTAGCTCCCTCCCCCCTCTTCCTGTGCTCTCAATTTGCACAGGAGATCTTGAGCCTTTCCCCTTCTCCAGGGAACCATGTATGTCTCTCTTAGACTCCTCTTTGTTTACTAGCTTCTCTGGCAGTGTGGTTGTAGGCTGGTAATTCTTTCCTCTATGTCTAAAATCCACATATGAGTGAGTACATATCATGTTTGTCTTTTTGTGATTGAATACCTCGCTCAAAATGGTTTCTTCTAGATCCATCCATTTTCCTGCAAATTTCAAGATTCCATTGTTTTTTTTTTTTCCCCCCCCGCTGAGAAGAAGTACTCCATTGTGTAAATGTACCACATTTTCTCTATCCATTCTTCAGTTTAGTGTCATCTAGGCTGCTTCCAGTTTCTGGCTATTACAAATAGTGCTGCTATGAACATCGTTGAACAGATGTCCTTATTGTATGAATGGAGGAGTCGCCATACTGATTTCCAAAGTGGCTGTACAAGTTGGCACTCCCACCAGCAGTGGAGAAGTGTTCCCCTTTCTCTACATTCTCTACAGCATAAACTGTCATTGGTGTTTTTGATTTTGGCCATTCTGACAGGAGTAAGATGGTATCTCAGAGTTGTTTTGATTTGCATTTCCCTGATGGCTAAGGAGGTTGAACACTTACATATGTGTCTTTCAGCCATTTTTGATTCCTCTTGTGAGAATTGTCTATTTAGTTCTGTACCCCACTTTTTAATTGAATTGTTTGATGTTTTTGAGACTCGCTTCTTGAGTTCTTTGTATATTTTGGAGATCAGCCCTCTGTCAGATGTGGGGTTGGTGAATATCTTTTCCCAATCTGTGGGCTGTCATTTTGTCTGGCTGACTGTGTCCATTGCCTTACAGAAGCTTCTCAGTTTCAGGAAGTTCCATGTACCAATTGTTGATCTCAGTGTCTGTGCTACTGGTGTAATGTTCAGGAAGTAGTCTCCTGTACCAGTTAATTCAAGGGTATTTCCCACTTTGTCTTCTATTAGATTCAGTGTGGGTGGGATTTATGTTGAGGCCTTTGATACATTTGGTGTTAAGTTTTGTGTATGGCGATAGACTTGGATCTATCTGCAGTCTTCTACATGCCAGCATCCAGTTATGCCAGCACCATTTATTGAAGATGTTCTCTTTATTCCATCCTATAAATTTAGCTCCTTTGTCATAAACCAGGTGCTTGTAGGTGTGTGCGTTAATATCAGGGTTTTCCACTGTATTCCGTTAGTCTACCTGTCTATTTTTGTGCGAATACCAAGCTGTTTTCAGGACTATAGCTCTGTAACAGAGCTTGAAGTCAGGAATGGTGATGCCTCCAGAAGTTCCTCTATTGTACAGGGTTGTTTTGGCTATCCTGGGTCTTTTGTTTCTCCATATAAAGTTGACAATTGTTCTTTCAAAGTCAGTGAAGAATTGTGTTGGGATTTTGATGGGGATTGCATTGAATCTGTAGATTGCTTTTGGCAAGATTGTCATTTTTACTATGTTGGTCCTACCTATCCAAGAGCATGGGAGATCTTCCATTTTCTGGTATCTTCTTTAATTTCTTTCTTTAGAGACTCAAAATTCTTATGGTACAGGTCTTCCACTTTTTTGGTTAGTGTTATCCCAAGGTATTTTATGTTGTTTGTGGCAATTGTTTCTCTGATTTCTTTCTCCACCAATGTGTCATCAGTATATAGTAGGGCTACAGATTTTTTTGAGTTAATCTTGTATCCTGTCACTTTGCTGAAGGTGTTTATCAGCTGTAGGAGTTCCTTGGTAGAGTTTTTAGGGTCATTTATGTAGACTATCATATCATCAGCAAATAGTGAGAGTTTGACTTCTTCCTTTCCTATTTGTATTCCCTTGATCTCCTTTTGTTGTCTCATTGCTCTAGGTAGAACTTCAAGGACAATATTGAAGAGGTATGGAGAGAGTGGACAGCCTTGTCTTGTCCCTGATTTTAGAGGAATTGCATTGAGTTTCTCTCCATTTAATTTGATGTTGGCTGTCACCTTGCTGCATATTGCTTTTATTATGTTGAGGTATGTTCCTGTTTTCCCTGATTCCTCCAAGACCTTTATCATGAAGGGGTGTTGGATTTTGTCAAAGGCTTTTTCAGCATCTAGTGAGATGATCATGTGTTTTTTTTTCCTCAGTCTGTTTATTTGGTGGATTACATTGATGGATTTTCATATGTTGAACCATCCTTGCATCCCTGGACTGAAGCTTACTTGATTGGGATGGATGATTTCTCTGATGTGTTCTTGGATTCGATTTGCCAGTATTTTATTGAGAATTTTTTTGCATCAATGTTCATGAGGGATACTGGTCTGTAGTTCTCTTTCTTAGTTGTGTCTTTGTGTGGCTTGGGTATCAAGGTTATTGAAGCCTCATAAAAAGAGTTTGGCAATGACCCTTCTGCTTCTATTGTGTGGAATACTTTGAGGAGAATTGGTATTAGCTGTACCTTGAATTTCTGGTAGAATCCTGCACTAAAGCCATCTGGGCTTTTTTTGGTTGGGAGACTTTTGATGACTGCTTCTATTTCATTAGGGGTTATAGTTCTATTTATATTGCTTATGTGTACTTGATTTAATTTTGGTAAGTGAAATCTGTCCAGAAAATTGTCCATTTCCTTTAGATTTTCAAATTTTGAGGAATATAGGTTTTCATTGTAAGACCTGGTGGTTCTCTGAATTTCCTCTGTGTCTGTTGTTATGTCTCCCTTTTATTCCTGATTTTAGTAATTTGCATATTCACTCTCTGCTGTTCGGTAAGTTTGGATAAAGGTTTTTCTATCTTGTTGATTTTTATTGAAGAACCAACTCTTCCTTATATTGATTCTTTGTATTGTTCTCCCAGTTTCCACTTTATTAATTTCAGCCCTTAATTTGATTATGAACTGGCGTCTGCTCCTCCGGGGTGTATTGGCTTCTTTGTATTCTAAAGCTTTCAGTTGTGCTGTTAATTCTCTAGTGTGATTATTCTCCTGTTTCTTCATGTGGGCACTTAGTATTATGAACTTTCCTCTTAGCACTGCTTTTAAAGTGTCCCATAGGTTTGGATATGTTGTGTCCACATTCTCATTGAATTCTAGGAAATCTTTAATTTCTTTTTTTATTTATTCCTCGGCCCAGGAATTGTGCATTTGGGTGTTACTTAATTTCCATGAGTTTGTAGCTTTTCTGCAGTTCGTGTTGTTGTTAGCTTCTAACTTTAAATCGTGGTGGTCTAATAAGACACAGGGGTTTATTTCATTTTTTTTGTACCTGTTGAGGTTTGCTATGTTGCCAAGTTGATTTTAGAGAATGTTCCATGTGGCGCTGAGAAGAAGGTAAATTGTTTTGTATTTGGATGGAATGTTCTATAGATATCTGTGAAGTCCAATTGCACCATAACTTGTATTAGTTCCTTTGTTTCTTTGTTAAGTTTCTGTCTGGTGTTCCTGTCCAGTGGAAAGAGTGGGGTGTTCAAGTCTCCCACTATAAGTGTGTGGGGTTTTATGTGTGATTTAAGTTTTAGTAATGTTTCTTTTACAAACATGGATGCATTTGTATTTGGGGCATAAATGTTCAGAAGCCAGACTTCATCCTGAGGGATTTCTCCTGTGATGAGTAGGAAGTGACCTTCTTCATTCATCTCTTTTGATTGATTTTAGTTTAAAGTCCAATTTGTTGGATATTAGGATTGCTACCCCCACTTGTTTCTTGGGTCCATTTGATTGGAAAATCTTTCCCCAACCTTTAATTCTTAGGTCCCTTTGGTCTTTGAAGTTGAGGTGTGTTTCTTGTATGCAGCAGAAGGATAGATTCTGTCTTCTTATCCATTCTGCTAATCTGTGTCTTTTTATAGTCAAGTTAAGACCATTAATGTTGATGGATATTAATGACCATTAATTATTGTTCATTCTTGTTTGTTTTTGATTTGGTGATGGTGGCAAAATTATGTGTAGGATTCTATCCTGTTTTCCTTTTGGCTGTTGGTAAAGTGGGATTATATATTGCCTGTATTTTTCTGGTTGTATGTAGTTAACTTCCTGGGGTTGCAGTCTTCCTTCCAGAACTTTCTGTAGGGCTGGATTGGTCGATATCTATTGTTTGAATCTGGTTTTGTCATGGAATATCTTGTTTTCTTCATCTATATTGATTGAAAGCTTTGCTGGGTATAGTAGTCTGGGCTGGCATCAGTGGTCTCTTATTGTTGGTAGAATATCTATCCAGGACCTTCTGGCTTTCAGAGTTTCCCTGAAAAAGTCAGGTGTAATTCTGATAGGTTTGCTTTTATAAATCACTTGACCATTTCTGTTACGATAAATCTTTCTGCCAAAAGCCGCTGAGTCCCACCGCCACGTGTAAGCTTTATGGCAGCCGCCTGCCCAAGTTAGGCCCAAATGAATACACAGAGAGACTTGTATTAGTTACAATGCTGCTTGGCCAATGACTAGGATTCTCATCTGTTAGCTCAGTATCAATCATCATACATCTATATATTTTATAAGACTTATCTTATCGGACGCCTTATTGGCGTCCCTCCTAGCTGGTGGATCACATCTTGCCGCTGGAGCAGGAGCCGAGGGGAAAGAGCGCAACACTTCCTTTTTCCTCTTCTTAAATATGAGTCTCCTTGCTATGTCACTTCCTGTCTGGAACACCACTTCTCTACTACATTTCCCAGAATCCTCTTTGACTCCTAGTCCAGCCTAACCTGCTGTCTCATTGGCCAAGCAAGTACTTTATTTATAAACATACACAGAAGTATTTCCCCCATCACATTTCCTTTGCTGCTCTTATTATTTTCTCTTTATTCTGTATGTTTGGTGTTTTGATTATTATGTGGAAAGGAGACTTTTTGGGGGTTCAGTCTATTTGGTGTTCTGTAGGCTTCTTGTATTTTCATTGGCATGTATTTCTTTAGGTTGGGAAAGTTTTCTTCTATGATTTTGTTGAATATGTTTTCTGCGCCTTTGAGTTGGATTTCTTCACCTTCTTCTATACCTATTATTCTTAGGTTTGGTCTTTTCACGGTATCCCATATTTCCTGGATATTTTGTGTTAGAGATTTGTTGAACTTAAGATTTTCTTTGGTTGATGAGTCTATTTCTGCTAGTGTGTCTTCAACTCCTGAGATTCTCTCTTCCATCTCTTGTATTCTGTTGGTTATGCTTATATCTGTAGTTCCTGATTGCTTACCCAGCTTTTCTATTTCCAGCATTCCCTCAGATTGTGCTTTCTTTATTGTCTCTATTTCAGTTTTTAGATCTTGAACTGTTTCCTTGAGAGATTTGTTGATATCTTGTATTTTTTGGTTTGTTTTTTCTTCCATTTCTTTAAGGGATTTTCTCATGTCTTCTTTGAGGTCCTCTATCACTTTCATGAAGATGTTTTTAAGGTCATTGTCTTCTGGTTCATCTGCATTGTGATATTCAGGTCTTGCTGGTGTATGGCTCCTAGTCTCCATTGGTGTCATATTGGGTTTTCTATTGCTGAATGTGTTTTTACATTGTCCTCTTCTCATCCTTTCTTCTGGTGGGTGTTGCAGGAGTCTCTTCCTCTCCTGGTGGGTGTGCGACCAAGGTTCCCTTCTGGTAGATGCAAATAGATCCAATACTCTGATGTCTGTCCTCTTCTCGTGGATGGAGGTGGCACTGTTATCATGGCCTCGGCAGTGTTCAGGTGTCTTGGATCTTGTTTCCGAGTTCGGATCTGGTGAGCAGACCCCTAGTGTCAGATGTCTCTGAGCAGGGCCTCTGAACCAGAACCAGAAACAGCCCCTGGCCTATCCAGGCCAGTGGATGGAGGCGGAACTGCCAGTGGGGCCTCAGGAGTGTCTGGCTGTGCCAGATCCGTCTGCGGAGTTCAGATCCTGTGAAGCAGATCCCTGGTGTCAGATATCTCTTTAATACAACTCTTAAATCCAAGATGGAAAAATATGCTTGGTAGAATTATCAACAGGTTAGATATGTCACAAACAAAAAAATGAAATGAATTTGCAAACATAACATTAAAAACTATTCCAGCTGCCACTTTACTTAATGAGCATAATTCGGAACTGTGTTCTAAATTTTTGTCCTCATACCCACAGATAAGTTTAGTCCCTGCCCTCACTAAAGAAACCTTTGCAACAGATGGAGGCTATTACACAAAACCACAGCCAATTAATAGGCAGAGCTGTGGAGCCTCGTCCCACTGGATACATCTACTGTTCAACTCCTGTACCCAAGGCTCGGGGATCATTTCAAAACGAGTGGAGAAATGGAAAAGCCAGAGGATCATGGAGTTTGTTGTGAGATTGTGTCTTCTATTAATGTCAGAAGCTACACCAGGAAGTTTCACTAACTTGACTGGTTAAACCACTAGCTGAACAAACATGCTAATGTGAACAGGGAAAGACCACCAGGCCTAAACCTCCACAAGAAACAATAGGATACTGAGGAATGCTGTGAGCAGAATTAGTCTTCCCTAGGGAAGAGCACAGCAGTTAGTTATCCATTACCCAATGTTCAGTCCTGAAAACTGACTTAAAGTAACATCACAGACTGTGCAGGTTGTATTTAAGAATGTATATGTATATTTACCTTATACTGACACATATAATGGCGATGAAGGAAGAGACCATGAATTTGGGAGAGAGCAAGGAAGGTCATATGGAAGGGTCTGCAGGGAGGAAAGGGAAGGAGGAAATGATGAAATCTTATATTATGATCTTAAAATAAAAAAATAATTCAAATCACTGTTCCAGGTAAAACATAGAGAAGGGTAAAAATGAACTTAATATTGATATTTGAACAATGTCTAGGGAACTCTTTTAAATATAAGTTAGATTCTATGCAGAATGATGGGAGCTAGAATTTTTTTTAAAAGATATTACTTATTTATTATGTATACAGTCTTCTGCCTGCAGGCCAGCAGAGGGCACCAGATCTCATAACAGATGGTTGTGAGCCACCATGTGGTTGCTGGGAATTGAACTCAGGACCTCTGGAAGAACAGTCAGTGTTCTTAACCTCTGAGCCATCTCTCCAGCCCCGGGAGCTAGAATTTAAAGAAATGTTACACGCAACTTTCTGAACTTGAGGAAACACATAAAGTGATGAAAGTCGTGAAATTCAAAAACCTTTACAAATTTCAACATGGGCTGGCAAGCTAAGGTGTTTGCTGCCAAGACTGACCACTTGAAGTTTGATCTCCAAGACCACATGCTAGAAGCAAAGAACCAGCTTCAAGAACCTGTCTTCTGATGACCACGTGCATGCTGTAATATGCTCATGTCCCACCCACATAAATAAGCAGAACAAAATATTCTTTATGTCAATGTGGGAAATGACACTAGGATCCTCATTTTGTTTTCTCAACACCAAAAATAAAGAAAATAGGGGTAAAAAAACTGAAATAGCGGAAAAACGAATATAAGGGGAAGTGTTATATTATTCACCAGAAGTGGTGCAGTAGATGAGAAAGTGACATCATCAATGTACTAAGGGAAAAAAGAGAAGTCTGACATCCTAAACTCAAGTCAATTGGAAAATGCTGGGAAAATAATGACTTTCTTATATGTGTGCAAACTGATGCAGTTCTCACTGGACCTGGAAGTACTAAAAATTTTATTGTGCACTACAAAAATAAAACTAATCAGTTTATGTCACATTTTACTTCCCAGTGTATTGATTAAAACCTGATGCTGCTATTTCCTAACAGAACAGGGTGAGTTGAGCTCCTGAAGTGCTTGAACACAGAGCCACACAGGTATGGCTATGGACACGTGATATCTATTCCCATAAAAATAGATACGTTCTGCCCCAGCTCAGGTAGTACTATCACATTATTTAATAAACATTTATGAAGTCTAAACCTGCTAGACCCTAAGCATGGGAGACTACCAAGAGTGATGGTATTTCTGTCTACTCGTTGGTGCTATTGAGCTTCACTCAACCTATAATTCTGACTATCCTGTCCATTCATACACTATTTTTACAAAGAAATTATTGAAAAACCTACTCCATCCCCATGTTTGTATGGATACAAAGGTCAGTGACAAATTTGTTCTCAGGGAATCTTCTTTTGCATTGACAAGCACACGCTTAACTATTACTAGCACTCAGACATTAGACTAGAAATGTGAGTGAAATAATGTGGAAGGCAGAAGAAATTATTCATTCTGCTGTGGCATGCAGGGAGTTCTCGCAGAAAAGGTGCTGACTACGTGGCTTGTACAGGATGATAGTACTGTTGACACATTGACAGACATTTCTGGTTTTCAAAAGTTTATTAGTGTTATTTATCATCATCATCCTTATTGGGATAGAGAGATGGCTCAATGACTTAGGGCACTGGCTGCTCTTCTAGAAAACTTGGCTTCAATTCTTAGCACCCACGCGGTAGTTAACAACAACCTGTAACCTCAAGTTTCAGGGCACCAGACATTCATTTGATGCAGGGACATCTGTGCGCACACACAAAGCAGTCATACACGTTAAAAATAATAAAATGATTAAAGACTTTTATTTCCATTCATTTATGTGTGTGAAAGAGCACACACTCCTGCATGCGCATTCAAGTGGCCACAGAAACCAGAAGGTATCAAATTCCCTGGAGCTGGGGTTACAGGTGGTAATGAGCTGCTGTGAGTGCTGGGAACTGAACTCCAGACCTTTGCAAGAATAACAAGTCCTCTTAAATGCTGAGCCATCTCTTGTGTCCTCAGACTGTCATTTTGAAATAATTTTGCTCTGCATGTATAGTTTCTGGTTAAGGACTTGAAATGGGACCCAATGGGAATGGTAATTTTCTCTGTTCTATAATACCTGTGGTTTCATCTGAGACTACATATTTGGAAGACTGATGTCTGGAAAGATGAAATCAATCACCTAAATTAATTCCACTCACGTTTCTGGCATTACCATGTCTGTTACATGATACTTCATGTGTTAGTCAAATAGAAAACCTAAACTTGACTGATCCGTGTTACCTGCTGAGTATCCCTCTTACTGCTTGATGGCTTTAGTGTCACCCAGTTCTTAACACTGTAATTCAGGGTTACAAAAGTAGGTACCACAGAAAGTAGAGACTTGTTGACTGTTAGGATCTAACCTTGGAAATCACTGTCTCATCCTCTGCATTCCATTAGTTCTGAACAACTTAAAATTCTGCCAAATTTAATGGAAAAGAAAGGTAGAACCCAAGTCTTTCTGAAAGAATGTCAAATTCTGGAGGAGTGTGTGAGATGAGTAACATTGTGTATGTGTAAGATGTGTGCACATATAAGTGTGTATGTATGTCTTTGTGTATGTGTCTGATGTATGCATGTGTGTATATGGGTGTTATGCACAGTGCGTGTATATGTTTGTATGATTTGTGCATGTATATGTCTGCATGTGTGTGTATGATATGTGAATGTACATATATGTACATATGATGTGTGTGTGTGTGTGTGCTCACACACACACGTGCAGGTTCCTGTGTGTAAGTGTGGTGTGGCTATCAGAGAACAACCACAGGTGTGGGGTCTCTCCTTCCACCTTGTTCAGGCAAGGTCTCTTGTGGTTGCATCTCTGTATATGCCAGACCACCACTGTGAGGCCACCACTGCATACACCAGGCATGGCAGATACAGCTCCTGGGGGCACACACGAAGGTCCCCACACTTGCACAGAACAAGCTTTACCCGTATACCCTCTCAGCCCAATTTCCAGAACCATTACATTTTCTGGGAACTGCATAGGAACATATATAACATGACATAGGAACAATCACACTCTATGGCTTGTGCATGTTAACAATTGTCTCAGAAAAAAAGATGCAGACACAAATTAGGTGTTCATTTTAAAGAACATAGCCTTTTTATTCTGGAGAAATTAGGCTTCAGTTTGTAGGTGTGAGATTTCAGTTTGAAGTTTGTTTTTTGTTTTCAGCTCAGGCCTTGCTTTCAGTTACTCTGTAATTTAGAAATATAGATACCTGGCTTTAGCAGGGAGGCTATATGGCAGTGTAGCAGTGCCAGTAAAGAACATGAAGGTTATTACTAAGCAATGATAATATAAACAAAATTAACAAATGAGTGAAATGATTATCTATGGGTCAAACTGCTCAAGCCTAGTAAGGAAAACAGTAGGATGAAGGATGAGTCTGAAATAGGTAAGATGGCAGCCATCCCAGACTTGGGATGTGGAAGGGACCAACACATACAATCAAATAGGCCCTGTCAGATGGCACTACATGTTCTGTTGGTCTGGTCATGGGAGATGCTTCTCCTCTGTGGACAGTTTTGACACCATATATAGAGGTCAAGATAAAGACCATGCAAGTGGCAGGTGTCCAAATCAGATATAAAACAAAATGGAGTACTCACTCCTATACCCTTCCTTAAATTTGGGTGTATTAATTCTAAGTTTTCTGAAGAACAGAAAAGAACCACTCCATGCAGTTTAATTTTCATCCCCAGTAGGAAAACTGAAGCCAGAACACTGTTTTTCTGTCTTTAATGACTAGTTCTTCTGTGTCCTGTTAGATTTCTAAAGAGACTCATACTTCCTCCTACCAACTCCTGAGACATTATCAATTAACTACACACAGCCCATCGAACACAGCAGAGATGTAATTAAACCAAATTGCCATGTAGTAGCTTTCATTACACAATGACACAGTTTTTGTTAGGACCTTAGAGAGAGTTTAATTACACGTCTAGACACCCCCTGAAGTCAGAGTAGCAGTGTTATCTTTGAATCTTCAAAGGGGAACTTGAGCTTTTGATGGCTGCATCTTTAGGAGATATGTGATAAGGTATATTTAGGGGATCTATCTGTTTCTTTTAAAATTCCACATTCTACTTCAATGCACACTTAATCTATGAATTGTTTGTATATCTGTGAATAAAAAGGGTTTGGGGGGGAAATGTACAAATTTCTACTTCTTCTCATATGTGATTTACCTTTCACTTGAAGCCAAATAGTTTTTTTCTCTCATGTATCCCAATGTCAGTTCCTCCTTTTCCTCCCCCCTTTCCTTGTGTGTATCCTTATGCATGCGCATGAATGTTTATGTCCTGTGTTTGAAGGTCAAAGGACAGTCTCAGAACATAGTCCCATCATTGACTTTGCTTGAGAGGTGTTGTGTTCATTTTACCTGCTTCAGGCTATCTGGCCCCATCTTGCCAGACGAGCAATGGGATTATAGATGTACCACTGTACCAAGAGGTGCGTGACTTCTGAGGATCCTAACTCAGTTCCTCACACTTGTGTAGCACATTCTACCAACCTATTGTGCCACTCCCCAGCCTCACTGTTTTTGGCATATAAAGCATGAACTCTTGTGTCAGACACCATCTTTAATAACATTACTTTACCTTTTAGCAGAGGCCACCAGTCTTGAGACTGGGGTGTTTTCTCTCATCCCCAGCTCAGATCACAAGATTGTACGGACATCTCCTTTGTGCCTACTCTGGATATTGTCTTTCTCATGCTAATGCTTGCTGCCTGTTTCTTTGTTACTGCAGACCATTTTTGTGTCTTGTCCCACACTATGCATTATTTTTAATATATCTAATTACCTAAACATTTCTATAACCTCTAACCTAAAATCCCCTCTTTTCTCAAACCTGACATCATGCAGTAAAAATGAGAGAATAAATTGATCACATGTATCCTTTTCAAACATCCTCAACGTCCCCTAGGGAAGCTGCCTCCCAGCATGTACTTGCTCTAATCCTACGTGCAAATGAGTTTTATATGCTGTTCATTTGTTGATGATATGTATGCTACTTCATTTTTCTTTATAAGCTTATATTTATTTATAGGCTTATATTCTGTCAACATAAAATTTACCTCTTTAAAACTGGGCCTGTTTACCATTGCTTTCTTGTATGATATTTAAAGTGATAAGGATCCATTTAATGATTGCTGTCAAAAGCAATGTGTTTCATTAAAATTTTAACTAAGTGAGTGACTTTGGGTATTGATTTGAATTTAGGGGAAAATGGTGTAGATAAAACCAGTGTCATGGTACTGATTTTTAGGCATATGTTTACCAAAACGTTATGATATATGTGTTTGAACATATTGGAAACCCATATCCCTCCACTGTGGTAAACCAGGAGATTCATTCCATAGCCAGAGTGAGAATTAGAGTCTGGGTGTTCTTTATTGCCTCTTCTCTTGTTGACCACTCTAACCAGACACACCAGATTTCTCTAGCCAGCAGCAGCCAGCCCTCTCCTCTCGGCCAGCATCCCATTTCCAAGGAGACTAAATGACAGCTTCCTTGTGCTTTGTTGAAGAATAGTTTGAAGGAAAAAATCAGGATAATGGCATGAAGAAAGTGGACAATTTGGGAAACATTTTGGAAGTAAAATGGACAGAACTTAGTTATGAATTTCATCAAGGCAGATGAGAAATGAGGATCAGTCTCAGATCACTGCAGGCCTCCCTCACACTAGGAAGGCACTCTGCCACTCATGTGCACCCCAGCACTCAGAAGCCTTGCGTTAATCTGTATACTTGAAGCATAGTTTTCTTTGTGATATGTGTTTTAAAATCCTAATGTGTGTTGTTGAGCCATAAGGTTATGGTAGAGCTGAAAGCATCAGATAGAGCCATCAGAGCCATAAATAAAATTACACAACTGTTCCTTCATTATTTTCCTGTGCAGTACCTTCATGAAAATGGGATTGTCCATCGTGACCTCAAACCAGAGAATCTTCTCTATGCGACTCCAGCCCCAGATGCACCTCTCAAAATTGGTAAGAAAGTTTCCTAGTCTTTCAGGACTCATTTTTGCAGAGCAGAAGCCATTTGCTCTCTGGAATTTTATATTTTGTTTTGTCCAGTATTGCCTCAGTCCAGTTTCCTCGAATTCTTGGCATCGTTTGTTAGTTTGTGCCCTTTTCTGAACTGTTCATCTGATATCGTGTTCTAGAATTCCCTAGCCCATTGCTGGACACTCAAAGGAGCCCCAGTCCTGGTGCTGAGAAATGATGAGAACCTCAAATGATAACCTTGTGTTTTGTAAGTGAGTTTATAGTGAAAAGGTGACTTGTGTTTTGGCTCTTAGCTTTGAATTGACAAATTATTTGGAGCTTACTCTTACACAATGAAGAACTTTAATACAAAATACTTGGTACAAATTAGTGAATGTAGACTCTGAATCTCTTGTTTATATTAGCAAAGAAAACTCAAAGACCCCATCTCTAAATTGTTTTCTGCAGGATGCTGTTGCCAAATCAGTTAAAACTCCCTTTTATGTATGTGTGTTTGTAGAGGACATAGTTTTAAAAAGGGTCTGTGATTGGTCAAATAAATTAGAAAATGCCAAATGAAATAATATTTTAAGTTATGCATTGCCTTATAGTACCTTAAAATGCTAATGTGTAGACCAACGTATCATGAGTGATTCTACAAGACTTTCTCAAACTGTTGACTCTAGAAATCCACCCCATATTACATCCAGAAAAATGATAAAGATGAACTTTGGGCAGTTCTCATCTACCCATTGAAATCAGTCCATTATGAGAAAATACATATTACGTCCCATGTACTTGATAAGGCAAATTTTGATTTCCAAAGGCACTTGTGATTTGTTAAGAGATGAAGTCTCCTTAGCAGATCTGTGTAAAAGCCACTGAAGGTTGTTGGGCTTCTCTAGGCTCTCCTTTGGAGTTAAGCTGATGTGTCTACTGCATTTGTGAGTGTTAACACCTCTGAAAGTTAAGTTGTTCTACCAGGGAGGAGTTCAGCCCACAGAGTATGAGAACCTAAAGAAACATTCTGAAAACCCCGCTGGGCAGCCAGCTCACTGTTAATCACTCCTGAAAGATGGTGGGCAGCAGGGAGTCTCCATTTCCTTTAACGTCACTTTCAAAGATTTGATCCTTGAAGAAATATCTTTGGATGGATGGATAGATACTAATTTGGGCAGGAAAGCCTTTCTTTCTGCAGGGCTGCCTGTTGTGTTCAGTGACATGATCAGGCACTTGGTGCAAATGTGGGTGCATCTTTGAAGTCTAAAATGGCATCGATCCACACCTCCCTCCCTTGGAGAATGACCTCAAGCAGCTTTCTGACTCTCGAAGGAGAGGTCACTCAGCAAAAGGTTACAATTGTAGCAACTTGGATAATATTTTACTTAGGTAATCTACAGAGGAATAAATAGAAAGAATTTGGGCTGCCCCAAAAGACTTTACTCATTATATGAGCATAAACTATTATCTGTTAAACATTGGGAACTGATGTTATTTATTTTCAAAAGGACAAGCTTTTGACATTTCTGTGTATTTCCATGGCATCTATGAAAATCTGTACTTTATTTTGCCAGTGAATTGAAGACTCTGAATTATATCACTAAGCCTGTATTCTCTGTCACATGACTCTCAGGAATTCTTATTATAAACATGACAGTTACAGTTCTTAAGAGAATTTCTTTACATGTCTTTAATGTTTTTGAGATTTTAGGAAAAAGCACGCATCATAAATTATTTGTAAATGTGTTTGTGAGTCGTGTTTTTCCAAGTTAAAGAAATAAATTACTATTTTTTTAGTTTCAGAAAAGTGACTTGTTTCCACCCACACCCTCCCACCATCAGATCAGAAGTAAACAAATGCATTAGTTTTGTTTTTGAAAAACAGAAATACTTGTAAAAGCTGAGAAAAATCTTGGCACACTAAATTCTTCTCTTGTGTTTCTAGCTGATTTTGGACTTTCTAAAATTGTGGAACACCAAGTGCTTATGAAGACAGTGTGTGGAACCCCAGGGTACTGCGGTATGCTCTTTAATGCTGACATTTTACCTTTATTGAAATCTATTTTTACCTAATGACCTGATTTTACTTTAACTCCCAATGTCTCTATTTATTTATGTTTAAATGTGGCCATTTAATGGCTTGGCCTTGGTCACAGCATGACTAAGGCATATATAAATGATACTTGGGTCACCTTTTGTCTTTCCTGTGGGACTTAGTAGTGTGGAATGTAGGACGTCTGTGTCAGAGTACCCGTTGGGTCACAGCTACTCTAGGAAAGGCAGCCAGTAGGGAACAAGGCAGGGGAACAGCAGGGTGTTTGCTTGCAGTTAAAGCCACTGGCCCTTACTGAATTTTTCTTTGCTTTCCTTAGGAGGGTGTGTAAAGATTGTGGATGCATTAATTTAGATTTTATACAAGACAATGAGAGTGAGGCAGCTGCTCATGTTACCAGAACTCACAGGCAAAATAGCCTGACTGTGAGTCTGGCCATTCAGCTATATCAAGAGAAAATGACATAAAATATATAAAATGGAAAAAATCGATTTATTTCCAGTCTTCTCCAAACCAAGAAAAACAATCCATCACAGTCTGTCTCTGCATTCCCCATAGCAGTTTTACAGCTTCTAGAATGTGCACCACAGAGCTAGGAAATAGGCATATGTAGATTCCAGCTATGGATTCCAACAGTCAGGCTAAGTGATGCCTTCCTCCTAACTGAGCTTGAAGAGAGATGCTGACCCTGACCTTAGTATGATATAATATTTTCTGTAGGGAACTGGAACTGAAAAAGACAATTATGAGAAAACCCCTATTTGAAGATATATGACACATTAATTTGGTTAACTATGGAACTGTCTAGCTGGGCTTCCTAAAAAAAGTCTTCCAGCCACCCTTGAAGTGGACAGTGCTAATGCTCCTCCCTCCTCTTGCCTCGTCACCCAGGATGAGTGGAAGGCACCTTGTGTAGAGTCCTCATTTCACAGACAGATATAAAGCTTTTGATTTATACTAACATGAGCCACTCTTTCATTTTTATAACTAAACTAAGTTAGCAATAACCTAACCAGAAATAAGACAGCTTGCAGACATTACCAAGTGTTCCTTAAATTGTTGGTCAACAAATACACAACAAATCAACTAAATTTTGACTCTAGGCAAAAAGAAATAAAACTTAAAGTCATCATTTGAAAGATGAGTCAAAATCTCATCCTGGCATCAGGTACACGTTTCACTCACCTCTTCAGCAAACACTTATTAATTTCCTACTGTATATGCAGACCCCTGCCTCACACAGGAACAATGTGTTCTGGACTCACTTTACTGGAGAGTATCACAGATCCTAGAGGAGACACTCATAGGCCCATAAGCCATAGTTCCTAAGGAAAGTTGTTCCCATATCATAGAGATATGTGCAAAAGCCACTATAGGAACACAAAGGAGGAAGTGTATGGAGTTATTGGACATTTTCTATGGCATCTGTATTTATATATAACTTTCTTTCTTAGAACTAAACAAAGAACTACATTGACTCATTCTAATACTTTTTAATACACACAGATGAGGTTGGAAAAAATATGGTATTCTTTGAAGCAAATTCTGATGTGCCCAGGATTTTAGTTCTGGATAACTCTGGAATTAATTTTTTAACATTCTAATTTTACCAAGGACCAGAAAGTTCAAGTATCTTTCCCCCAAATCCCATATTTCATTGCTAGTGGCTCAGGTAGAAGAATTCAGGTATTTCAAAACCAAAATGTATTGGATATCCCCTTTAAAATTCAATGCAGGTAAGTCAATGTATTATTTCTTTTATTATACAATGATTTGGTTTACATGATCTATTTTTCTTTGTTTTTGTTTTGAGATGAGGTTTTGTACTCTAGAGAGTAATCTGGCCTCCAGCTCACTGTGTAGTCCATGCTAGCCTCAAACTTGTGGTGAATCTCCAGTCTCAGCCTCACAGATATTCCAGTAATTACTGGACAATTAAAAGAAAAGTGAGAAAAGATAATAAAGATTTATTGTCACTTTTTTATTGTTTTATTCCAAAGTAAAACTCAGGAGTTAACTATTAGGGAAAAAACCTGAGAGACTAGAGAAGCAATCACCTACTTTCTTCTCCACCTTCCCCAATCAAAAAGGCCCACACATCTCTCCTCACCCCTCCTTATTACTCCTGTGTGTCTCTCTAGCTTCCTTTGAGTGTTCTGAAAAACTCTATGGCCCATTTTTGCCAGCTTAGTGTGACCTCTGCTCTTCGAACCAAGGTCTGACTCCATTGGCATTTTGCGGCAGCAACAGAAGCAAATCTCCCACAACATTTCCCCCTCTTTGTCTAAATAAAAAGGAAGGGTTTTAACTCTAACACTGTAAAACTGTGTACAATAAAAACAAGTTATCAGGTATTGTCTAAATAAAAAGGAAAGGTATTAACCTTCACAAATGAAGCTACATACAATAAGAACAATTTTCAAGTAAGAATTACATTCACAATGTCCAGTCCATTTATAATTTGCAAATCCAGAGAAAATATTCCATTGTTTATCTTCTCCTGATGAGTCCAAAGTTTTGTGTCTAACTTACTTTCTGTCATAAGTAAGGAAAACTGTAACTGTGACTATCTAGTCTTTATCCCCATCAGAGACCTGAGAGGGATATAATATAACCTGAGTAAACATGAAGTAAAAAGCAAACAACTTCCAAACTGTAGAAATGACAGAGACATTTCTGAACATTCATCCCAAGTTTCCTCCACAAAAATGGGGCATCTGTCTTTGGTTACAGGCCTAGATTATATGACAGAATTTTTTGTCAAGCAAGTGTTGAAGGAATGTCCCACCTTGTCTTGGCAAAATTCGGCAGTTGCTGTCTTTTTGTGTCCTGCTTATTCAGTTTGGACGGCATACTGTCAGCAGTCAAGGCAAGGGCAGTTTCTTGACCAAATGGCTAGCTTTGCTACATTGAAATCAAATGGAGATTCTTCAATGCTCATCATCTTTTTTTAAAGTAAATTGTTGCTGTCAGGAGCAGTCACTGTCCTGAAAAGCCTTATGTTATTAAAATGTTATTAAAACATTTTAAAGCCATACTCTGTAGGTTTTGAAGTGTTTGAAGATCTTCTACCTATTTAAAATATGTCTCTGTTTGACTTTGAAAACATACCTAACATGACTATCAGTTTGATTGTTATAAATGACTAACTACTAACTGTACTTCTTTATTATCCTAAATAGTTTTCAAGGACCAAAACTTTATTTTACATTTTTAAATGAGCTGATAGGTATAATACCTTAAATAAGAAATAGAGACATATAATACAGTATAACAAAAATAACCTTAAATGTGTATCAATATACAAAAATATGTTAAGAAGAGTAGAAACATATATACAGTATAACAAAAACAACCTTAAAATTTTATTAATATTAAAATATCTTAAACAAGAGTAGAAACATATACACTATAACAAAAATAACCTTAAATTTTATCAATATAAAAAAATCCATACCAATGTAAAATATTTGAGACTAGTAATTACCTTTTAGTTTAAAAGTAGATTCAATAATATGCCTTTTTATTCTATTTTTCTTATATTTCCTCTTTTTCTTTTCAGAATGAAATCCCTGAATCTAATCTCCTTTTCTAATTTGTTTCCTTGACCAACAACAACATGTAACCAACCACTCTAAATGATGACAAACCTCTACCGAATGACCAAAAACTATCCACCCCACCTCTTGGTGGGTGTCATGTGGGTGTCATGTTCTTAAAATTACTTCCTGATGTCTGATGGTGATAGAATCTCTAGGGGACCCGGAAAAAATTTTTTAAAAAGATGAAGTCCTGGGAGAGTTGTTGTTCAGATGTGGTATGATGGGAAAGTGTAGGGTTTATCTGAAGTTCTGGCTGGAGTAGTGCATGAGGCTGGGCCATCTTAACTAACCACCTTGAAATTGACCTGAGCAGTTTATAGTCCAAAGCTGATTTTTGGGTGGTGTTTGTCATCCTAGTGACATAACCACAATTCAGACAGAATCATCATTGTGGGGCCCCATCATCCTTCTGCAAATTTCAAAGGTCGCTATTAGAAATGATCATGATTCATTGGAGAAAACTTAAGCATTTTAAATGTCATATGCAGCGGATCTCTGAGAGGTTAAAGGACCACAATCTATTAAATACATCTGGGATACACAGGTTTAATTCCTAATTACCTGCTTAAGACTCATGCCTGAAATCATGTACAGGAAGCTTGATGAAGCCTAAATCTAGAATTAGTTAGTATACTATATGACCATTGATACCACAAAAAAAACTTTATATGTGTGTATTAATCTTTTAAATTTTGAAATAGTACTTACACATTTAAAAAGTTTTAAAGCGTCAAAATAAATCCAAGGAATTGTGAGATTCGTGACAATAGAATACTCTCTTAATTTTGGCTTTCTTCTGTCCTGTACCAGGTGGCTCTTCTGATACGAGACAGAGACTTTGGGTTTTCTTTCAACAAGCATGTGTAGGTTTAGGAGAGAGCCACCCTCCAACTCCAATGCCAGGATTAAATTTTAACTGAGTTGGGACTACAAAAAGACTACTTGCCTTATATGTTTATAGAAAACAGCACAAACAAATGTTTGAGATTTATGGATTTTTTCTGTTATAAATGTGTTATTCCATTAAGCCAATTTATTGTTTTTCTTAAGGCATTTTCTCTGGATGCTTTGTCCTTCTTCTTCAGATGTCTCATTTGTCCAGTGGTCTTCAGATTCCTTAGTTGATTTTATTTTCCTGGAAGACAAAATCAAAACCCTGCCCCACCCCTAACTATGGGGAGTGTCCTTTTTTTGTCAGGTTATAACTTAGCAAATGAAAGATATTTGTTAGTCTTATAAGTTAATTTAGATGGAATGGCCATGTGGTTTGATGAACTATAACCTCTCCTAATAAGAAGTCTCTCCTGTTTGAATCTAATCTTTTATCAATCTTGATCCATAGTTTTTCTTCTGTGGAAACAAAAGCAAAACCTCTTCCCCAAGGTAACACATAGCATGGTTTCCATTCTGAGGTCAACACATCTTTAAAGTATACAGGCTGGTTTAATTCAGCAGCTTATTTTTCTACTATCCAATGTTTCTCGTCTATCCAATGTCTATCCAATGACAGCTGTGGTTCCTTTCTCATTACCATTTAAAAACTTTAAAGTTAATAAAGCATTGTGTAATGTATCTCTGTTTTTCACTTTTTATTTGAATTAGAAACAAGATTGAATTACATGACAATCCCAGTTCCCTTCTCCCTCCCTTCCTCCCCTACCACCACCCCCAACTAAAACCCTACCTGTCACATATCCTTTCTTCTAATCTACACCTGACTCAACCTTTCTGCTCCCTCGTGACCTCTGCATCCTTCCTCTTCTTCCCTTCTCATTCTCATAGTCCCGCCTTTTCTGATTTGGTTGCATCAGTATAAAATGTAGGTGCTCCAAAATTTGGTGTTCCCCATATAGTTCGAGGAAGGATCCAATTAGTTCTGTTTATAAACTTAAGTCTTTTGCTTTGGGGATATTTGCTGCTAAACCCTCAAAAAAAAAAATACTGCAAGCTCTTTGCCAATGTTCCTTTTTCTGCTCCTAATGAGTCCATTTCAGCATTAGTAAAAGGTACTACAATTTCTTCTGGGTCTATTCCTGTTAATTGACCAGTCTCAACTTTCCTTTCATAGTTTATCAAATGCAACATAAGCAAATGAAACACATTGTTGCCTAGTTAAACAAATATTCCACAACAGCACCTGCCTTGTTCAGAAGCTGTCTCTCAGTTTGCCACTTTGTACTGCTAGAGCATGGAGTCCTGGGACATAGGTACAGAGGTATTATGGAATCTTGGACACAGGTACAGATGTGTTTGGAAAGGTGGGTTGCATGTATTAGAAACAACGTTTTCATGGCAGCATTATTTGTAATAGCCAGAATTGGAAGCAACCTAGATGCCCCTCAACTGAAGAATGGATAGAGAAAATGTGGTACATTTACACAATGGAATACTACTCAGCAGAAAAAAAACAATGGAATCTTGAAATTCGCAGGCAAATGGATGGAATTAGAAGAAACCATTCTGAGCGAGGTAACCCAATCACAAAAAGACAAACATGGTATGTACTCACTCATAAATGGATCTTAGACATAGAGCAAAAGATTAACAGCCCACAATCCACACCACCAGAGAAACTAGGTAACAAGGAGGACTCAAACAGAGACATACATGGTCCCCAGGAGAAGGGGAAAGGGACAAGATCTCCTGAGCAAATTGGGAGTATGGGGGGAGGGGAGAGGGAGCTAGGAGAATGAGAAGGGGAAAAGAGGAGGGGTGAGGAGGACATGAGGGAGCAGAAAAATTGAGTTGTGGGAAGAATAAAAGAAAACAAAATAAGAGATAATATAATAGAGGGAGACATTTTAGGTTTACAGAGAAGTCAGGTACTAGGGAAATGTCTGGAGTTCTACAAAGATGACACCAGCTAACAATCTAAGCAACAGAGGAGAGGCTACCTTAAATGCTCTGCCCTGATAATGAGATTGATGACTGACTTATTTGCCACACGATAGCCCTCATCCAGCAGCTGGTGGAAGTAGAAGCAGACACCCACAACTAATCACTGAACTGAACTAGAATCCAGTTGCAGAGAAGGACAAGTGATGAGCAAAGAGATCCAGACCAGGCAGGTGAAACCCACCGAAACAGCTGACCTGAACAACAGGGAACTCTTGGTCCCCAGACTGATAGCTGGAATACCAGCATGGGACTGATCCAGACCTCAGGAACATGGGTGTCAGTGATGAGACCTTGGAAATCCATGGGGCCTACAGGAATAGTAGATCAGTACTTATCCCTAGGTGTGGAGTTTGGGAGCCCATTCCACATAGAGGGACACTCCCTGAGCCAAGACACACTGGGGTGGGCCTAGACCCTATCCCAAAGGATATGACAGACTCTGACGACCCCTCTATGGAAGGCCTCACCCTCCCTGGGGAGCAGAAAGGGTATGTGGTAGGTAGAGTTTTAGTGGTGGGGGGGTGCTAGGGGAGGATGGGAGGGAGAGGGAACTGGGATTGTCATATAAAACAATCTTGTTTCTAATTCAAATAGAAAATGGGATAAAAGAGAAAAAAAAACCTACATGCCTTCACAAGAACATCCCCCCATATACACACAAACAGATAATTAAAACTAAAAAGTGCTTTAAAAGAATCTGTATGTCAGGCTAAAAATATTCAGAAATATTGGGGTCAGGAATGGTGAATCAATGAAGGCTTTGTATCAGTGTTGTATTTTGAAGTCAAGTGTTTTATAAATATCTGACACACAACAAATGAATTTGAAGGGGAAGGATTTAGAAAACAACCAAGTCAAAAAGCTTTTGTAAATACTAGTTCCTGCCATTTAATGACAAAGTTACAAATAGCTTCTCCTTGGAAAAAATAGTTGACCTACTCTTAAATCAGTTTAGATATCATTGCAAAAAACACTATTTAGTGCATTGTCCTTGACATATAAACAATCATTCATAGATACTGTCATCATACAATGGTGACCTATTTTCTATTATTGTTATTAACTATTATCATTATTATTATTACAGATGTACACATTGCCCCTAGAGTATGTGTAACGGGGAACAAAGGGAGCTGAGCAGTCAAGAGCAGCAGCTTACCAGGAAGGGAGTCATTTGCTGTAATAGAAAGAGATGAAAGTAGCAAAGAAGGCTGCTTGCCTCCGAGACTATTCTGGGAACTTGGGGAAAGTGATGCTTTATGGACTCTGAAGTGCTGACAAAATGTATGGAATCACTATCATACAGGCTGAGCAGCTTTGCAATATTTTTCAACACAAGTGAGGTCAACATATTAATATTCAAAAGCAAGGTTCAAATTGTGTATAAACGTATATTTACTCACACAATTTCTTGACCCAAAGGAAATACACTAGAATACTGCTTTAGCGTGGAGATGGCAATGTCTGAGTTTGTACAGTAGCATGGGAAACTAAGAAAAAACAGAGGTCATAATGACACCAGGGGCACAGGAAGCAGAAAACTAGACCAAAAGCAACCTGCAGGACTTTGAACTGAGAAAACAATTTAATTATAAAAGTGCATACTTACAATCACATGTTTTAAAAATGAGACCAGTCAGAAATCATCTAAAACATAACTTTCTGGTTTTCCTTCAATTCCAGCCATCATGACTCACCACAGATAAGCACTGTCATTAGTTTCTTCTGATAAGTACTGACTGTGGTCTTCCAAGAATGAGTAGATGGAAAGGAAATTGCCCACTTACAGAATGCATTAAGAATGAACCCTAAGTGAAGGGCTGAAAAGAACCCTTTTCCTGCAATTGAGAGCATGACATTACATGGAGATAGCATTTTATGACTTAACAACTCAGTGGAGCTACCAGACGACAGATAGAGAGGGAGCTCAGGAAAAATAAAATGGTTACACTCATGGATTCTAAAGGGCATGAACATGCATGTCATGCAGGTTGACACAGGAAAGAAAGCAGATGCCCAGGATGCAAAAGACAACAGTAAGGGCAGGTTCTAGCCTTGGCCTTTGTTGGGATTCCCAAGGGGAAAACAAGGCAGGGCAGTTTTAGTAGTGCATGTGGGTGTGCCTGTACATATGAGAGAGAGAGAGAGAGAGAGAGAGAGAGAGAGAGAGAGAGAGAGAGAGAGAGAGAGAGAGAGAGAGAGAGAATGAGAATGTGCACATGCAAGTATATGGTCTAGAAGCTATGCTAATCCCTAATTACCCACCACCTTTCTCTGGGATGACTAAGGGAGAGAGTTATTTCTTCCTGGTGCTTAAGGGACAGGTAGTAGAGGCTCTCTGTGTTTTTGTTCGCTTGAATAACAAATCATGCATACCCCCAATGCGACCCATTAATGATGTAAAAAATATAAAATTGTACAAAACATCTGATATTTATGATACAGAGACTTTATGTTAGCTGAGGGAGATGCCTAGCAACTGGGAGGAGAGGCAGGGAGAGTGTTCTGATCGCCTGTTGTAAGGGTGACTACATCCAAGGTCAGTTATTCTCTGGTTCATGGTTCCTATTTTAAAGGAAGGCTTTCCAAATTACATCCTTTGAGAGAGCAAGTGTTTATGTCACACCATCTGTCATATCTCGGGAAATAAGACAGGAAAAGCTACCCACTCAGTCTTGTTCTTAGAACCTTTGCCCAGTGCTGTTAATAAGAGGATTGTTTTGTTTAAGAGAATAGCAATAGAAAAACTATAGATACTTCAGATTTAAGCAAATACTCAGTATTTCCTTAAAAATTGTACATGTTCAAACCAAGTTCCAGGTAATATATAATATCTATATTATATATTTTTGGCCCAGATGATGGAAACCAGTGATTAGCATTCTAAAGTTGCCCATAAAGTGTTTGGTATTAAAGGGATTCTCAATATCTTTTCATTGAAGAAAAGATCATACATTATGTGGGGTCATAGCTCTGATAAACATGCTACAATATAATTATGTGATATTAACTGCTATGCCAATCACAAAAATGTGATTAAAAGTATAAAATAGGCCAATATGGCAACAGGTTAGGTAAAAGGTTACTTTTGTCTGATACCAATCACTTCATTTGTTCATTAGCTTGATTAATTAAGCCATGTATGTTCATATTTTATATCTGTACTTTTGTGCTTATTCAAATTCTATTTTCCAAGCCCAGAAGCTATTAAGAATTTATTTTCTTTCAACATTTGCCAAGGTCTCATTATTTTTTGAGACAGCCCTATTGGCATAATTCAGATGAAATATTAATACATAAAAATGTCCCACATGCTAATCCCATGAGCATAACAGTGTTTTCCCATTTGCAGGCTTTGGTAATGGCAAATATGTGTTGTGTTTCTATTTAAACCGAAATGAAAGCTAATTATGAGCAACTAACGAATGAGCTGCCACTGTATGTGAAGCTATTGGCAACTCCACAGGCACCTATTCCTGTAAATAATATTCTGGGAGCTTCCATATATAGAGGATTAACTACCCCATAATTCAGACTATGGCTGCCTTTATGTTAGAAATGCACATGGCATCGTGACAGATTAATTCTGCCATTTTTAAAAATCAGTTACTACAAATGAATGTGGTGTCATAAAAAGATTAGTTCTTAAATATCGGTGGCTAAATGTAGGCCTTCAGCTGTTGGCATGTGAGGGCATGATTAATGTGTGGGATGCTGTGTAAATGAGAATTCCTTACCTTCCTCTTCTTGCTCTGAAAAAAAAAAATCTCAAGCTGAGAAAGTGTCAGCACTAATGTGATGCTCAGCCTTCGGCTCACATGTGTATTTCCCATCTAGTCTAATGGGTGTCTAGTATGTGCAAGGCTGTGGTTTCGACCCTCAGCACTGCAAAAAGGGATTAACAGTTTTTCCATAATTTTAATTTTTTTTATTTTATTAATTCTAGTTAGGGAACACGCTTATTTCAAGTCCCTTCTCCCTCTCCCTCCCCTCACCCCCAACTCTCCTCCCCACCCCCAGTCTACCCCCCACCCCATCCACCCACCACTCCCCAGGCAGGGTAGGGCCCTCAACAGGGGCTCTGCAAAGTCCACCAAGTCTTCCTATGCTGGTCCTGGGCCCTTCCCCATGTGTCCAGGGCCAGAGTCTAACCCTTCACATGGGATGGGCTCTGTCCCTTCTTGCACCAGGGAAAAATACTAATCCACCACCAGAGGCTCCCTGGAGTACAGAGGCCTCCTTATTGACATCCATGTTCAGGGGTCTGGATCAGTCTTGTACTGGCCTCCCGGACAGCATCTGGGGTCGATGTGCTCTCCCTTATTCAGGTCAACTGTTCCTGTGGGTTTCTCCAACCTGGTACAGACCCCTTCATTCTTCATTCCTCCCTCTCTTCAGCTAAATTCCTGATTTCGGCTCATTGTATATTTGTGGATGTCTGTCTCTGCTTCCATCAGGCACTGGATGAGGGCTCTAGGATGGCATAAAGAGAAGTCATCAATCTCATTTTAGGGGGAGGGCTTTTAGGTTATCCTCTCCACCATTGCCTGGATTGTCAGATCGTGTCATCCTTGTAGGTCTCTGGAGATCTCCCTGGTTCCAGATCTCTTCTCAGGCCTATAGTGGCTCCCTCTGATATGGTATCTCTCATCCTGCTCTCTATCCTCTATTCTTCCCCCAACTCAATGTTTCTGCCCCTCCAATTCCTCTCCTCTTCTCTTGCTCTTATTGTAGCAGCTCCTTCCCCCCCCCACCCTCATGCCCCCAATTAGTTCGGGAGTTCATGCCACTTCCATTCCTGGGGACCATTTATCCCTTAGAGTCCTTAATGTTTCCTAGTTTCTTTGGTGAAGAGCATTATAGGCAGGTAATCCTTTGCTCTATGTCTAAAATTCATATATCAATGAGTACATACCATGTTTGTCTTTTTGTGACTGGGTTACCTCACTCAGGATGGTTTCCTCTAGTTCCATCCATTTGCCTGTGAATTTCAAGATTCCATTGCTTTTTTCTGCTGAGTAGTACTCCATTGTATAGATGTGCCACATTTTCTCGATCCATTCTTCAGTAGAGGGGCATCTTGGTTGCTTCCAGGTTCTGGCTATTACAAACAATGCTGCTATGAACATGGTTGAACATATGTCCTTGTTGTATGTACATGCCCTATTTGGGTATATACCCAAGAGAGGAATGTATGGATCTTGAGGTAGACTGATTCCCATTTTTCTGAGCAACCGCCATACTGATTTCCAGAGTGGTTGCACAAGTTCGCACTCCCACCAGCAATGGAGGAGTGTTCCTTTTTCTCCACATCCTCTCCAGCATAGATTGTCATTGGTATTTTTTATTTTAGCCATTCTGACAGGCGTGAGATGGTATCTCAGAGTTGTTTTGAGTTGCATTTCTCTGATGGCCAATGATTTTGAGCACTTTCTTAAGTGTCTTTCAGCCATTTCAGATTCCTCTGTTGAGAATTCTCTATTTAGTTCTGCATCCCACTTTTTAATTTCATTGTTTGGTGTTTTGGTGGCTAGCTTCTTGAGCTCCTTATATATTTTGGAAATCAGTCCTCTGTCAGATGTGGGATCGGTGAAGATCTTTTCCCATTCTGAGGATGGTCGTTTTATCCTACTGACTGTTTCCTTTGCCTTTCAGAAGCTTCTCAGTTTCAGGAGTTCCCATTTATTAATTGCAGACCTCAGTGTCTGTGCTACTGGCGTAATGTTCAGGAAGTGGTCTCCTGTGCCAATTTGTTCAAGGGTAGTTCCCACTTTCTCTTCTAGAAGATTCAGTGTGGCTGGATTTATGCTGAGATCTTTAATCCATTTGCACTTAAGTTTTGTGCATGGTGACAGGTATAGATCTATCTGCAATTTTCTGCATGTCCGAATCCAATTGTACCAGCACCATTTGTTGAAGATGCTATCTTTTTTCCATTGTATAGATTTAGCACCTTTGTCAAAAATAAGGTATCCATAGGTGCGTGGGTCAGTATCAGGCTTTTCAATTTGATTCCATTGGTCTATCAGTCTATTTTTGTGCCAATACCAAGCTGTTTTCAGAACTATGGCTCTATAGTAGAGCTTGAAGTCGGGGATGGTGATGCCTCCAGAAGATCCTTTATTGTAAAGAGTTGTTTTGGCTATCCTGGGCTTTTTATTTTTCCATATAAAGTTGAGTATTGTTCTTTCAATGTCTGTGAAAAACTGTGTTGGGATTTTGATGGGGATTGCATTGAATCTGTAGATTGCTTTTGGCAGGATTGCCATTTTTACTATGTTAATTCTACCTATCCAAGAGCATGGGAGATCTTTCCATTTTCTGGTATCTTCTTTAATTTCTTTCTTTAAAGTCTCAAAGTTCTTATTGTACAGATCTTTCACTTTTTTGGTTAGTGTTACCCCAAGATATTTTATGTTGCTTGTGGATATTGTGAAAGGTGATGTTTCCCTGATTTCTTTCTCATTGGATTTATCATCTGTATATAGTAGGGCTACTGATTTTTTTGAGTTAATTTTGTATCCTGCTACCTTGCTGAAGGTGTTTATCAGCCGTAGGAGTTCCCTGGTAGAGTTTTTCGGGTCACTAATGTAGACTATCATGTCGTCTGCAAATAGTGAAAGTTTTACTTCATCCTTTCCAATTTGTATCCCTTTGATCCCCTTTTCTTGTCTTATTGCTATAGCCAGAACTTCAAGTACAATATTGAAGAGATATGGAGAGAGTGGACAGCCTTGTCTTGTTCCTGATTTTAGAGGAAACGCTTTGAGTTTCTCTCCATTTAGTTTGATGTTGGCTGTTGGTTTGGTGTATATTGCGTTGATCATGTTTAGATATGTTCCTGTTATTCCTGTTCTCTCCAAGATCTTTATCATGAAGGGATGTTGGATTTTGTCAAAGGCTTTTTCAGCATCTAGTGAGATGAGCATGTGGTTTTTCTTTTTCAGTTTGTTTATATAGTGGATTACATTGATGGATTTTCCATAATTTTAATTATTAATACAAAATGTTAGCCTCTTTAATCAGTTCCTCTTAATTTTTTCTATCTATCCTAGGTAATATTTGAGAGATTTGGCTTGAGGTCTTTGACAAAGGATCATTTCTGATAGAGACCTTTAGTTTGAACTTTTTTCTCTCAAGATTTAACAAGCAATGATTTTGGACTTTATGCTTTGTGATAATTATGTAGAATTTTAAACTTTCTGAGTATGAATAATCAGGTTCAGGAATGCAGAATAGATTTTTTCCTCTATTTTTTAAATTTAAGTTAGAAACAAGATTGTTTTACATGTCAATCCCAGTTCCCTCTCCCTCCCTTCCTCCCCTGCCCCCCAATAACACCCTACTTATCCCATACCACTTCTGCTCCCCAGGGAGAGTGAGGTCTTCCCTGTGGGGGGGGGGTCTTCAGAGTTTGTCATATTCTTTGGGATAGGGCCCAGGCCATCTCCTGTGTGTCTAGGCTGAGGGAGTATCTCTCTATGTGAAATGGGCTCCTGAAGTCCATTCCTATGCTAGTGATAAGTACTGATGTACTACAAGAGGCCCCATAGATTTCCGAGGCCTCCTCACTGACACCCACTTTCAGGGGTCTGGATCAGTTCCATGCTGGTTTCTCAGCTACCAGTCTGGGGGCCAAGAGCCCCCACTTGTTCGGGTCAGCTGTTTCTGTGGGTTTTACCAGCCTGGACTTGTCCACTTTGCTCATCACTCCTCCTTCTCTGCAACTGGATTCCAGTTCAGTTCGGTGTTTAGCTGGAAGAAGGCTCTAGGATGGTGTATAAGTCAGTCATCAGTCTCATTATCAGGGGAGGGCATTCAAGGTAACCTCTCCACTATTGCTTAGATGGTTAGTTGGTGTCATCCTTGTAGATCTCTGGACATTTCCCTATTGCCTGATTTCTCTTTAAACTTATACTGACTCCCTCTCTGATTGTATCTCTTATTTTTCTCTCCTCTATTCTTCCCCCTTCACAACCTTCCTGCCCCTTTATGTCCTCCTCACTCCTCTTCTCCCCTTCTCATTCTCCTAGCTCCCTCTCCTCTCCCCCATGCTCCCAATTTGCTCAGGAGATCTTGTCCCTTTCCCCTTCACTGGGGGACCATGTATGTCTCTCTTAGAGTCCTCCTCATTGCCTAATTTCTTCAGTGGTGTGGATTGTAGGCTGGTAATCTTTTGCTCTATGTGTAAAGTCCATATATGAGTGAGTACATACCATGTTTGTCTTTTTATGACTGGGTTAGCTACTCAGAATGGTTTCTTCTAGTTCCATTCATTTGCCTGCAAATTTCAAGATTCCATTGCCCTCCCCCCCCCCCCCCCCCGCCCCGCTGACTAGTACTCCATTGTGTAATACAATGGAATAAGGAGAGCATCTTCAACAAATGGTGCTGGCATAACCGGATTCTGGAAAGTAGTGTTGTAAAGTGCAAGTGGCATCACTCACAAGGATGAGATCTAGAAGCAATGCTCAAGGTTTTAAGGGAGGAAAAAAAAACATAATATTCAGAGGTATGGGTGGAGTCTGGCTCCACAGGCAGCAATGGGTTACCAGGCTGTAAACTTCATTGTAACCCAACATTCCAGGAGAACAGCCAAGTATCTTCTCCCTTTGGAGAGATAAGCTGTGGATTTTTTTTTTAACATTTCCCGATTTCTTCAGTGCTTACATGTTTGTACAATAACCTTTTGCTCTCTCCTGTTGGGCATCTGCAAAACATAAGAGGAGGCAGCCCAGACTCAGACTGCTCCCTTGCCCATGCACCTTTAGGAGACCAGATAGAATGAATGTGAATATTCCCATGTCCAGAGCTTCAAACTGAAGAAAAGGCCCCAGAAAAGAGCATTGGGGCTTAGAAATAGGTCTCACAAGGTACATATTTTTGCCTCCATATACAAAATTATATTCTAACAGCTATGCCTGTCATCAACCGAAGAGGCTGCCTCTCTGGCTTTTGAAAGTGTCAACAAGATCTGACAGATTCACCTGGGGATCCATCAGCAAGGAGAAGGAAGGATGAGCCCTGCTAATTTGGGTGTCACCCAAGAAATATATCATATGCTACAACCCAGAAGCCATCTACATATCATTTATGTACACTAAGTTGAGGCCCTAGTAATTATGTACTTAGACATGTGTTAACTGAGTATGTTTGGGCTCTAGATGGCTGGTAGCATTGAATCTGAGGAGAAGACCCCACACACCCCATGCTTTGTGAGTTTAGAGACAGGCTTCTGGTGTCAGGGCAGTCTTAACTGCTGATCTCCACAGTAGTCATTTTTTATTTCCACTCCTTTGTAACTTGAAGATACTGCTTGACTGACAGAACAAACTGTACCAGAGATTTCCCAGTTTTTCGGGGATTTGGCTCTATTATTACACATGTGAGGGTGGAATGATGGGAGGAAAAGAGGTCAAGGGAAGAGGTGATTGAAGGTAAGTGGGTGGGATTTGCTTAAGTTGCACTACTTGGGCCCCGAACACCCACAAAAGTGTTCCATTTTGGGATGTTAAACAGAAAGTATATGCATAGAATAAAAAAGTTTCAAAAGAATTATTGAAAATCACTAGTGAGAAAGTTTGTGTATCCCTTAGAGATAAACATAGTATGGATCATACTTAATATATGTGAAAGTTTCAATTCTAAGCCCATTATTTTGTTTGTGTTTCTATATACAAAAAAAGATTATTATACTCTTATTGACATGTGTTGGGTTTGTGGCTTATACTCCATCTTATCCCATGAAAATGGAAAGAAAGCTTTTCAAGCGTGAACCTTAGCTAGCTTTGAAGAGAGCTGGAGACTCAGTGTGATTCAGAGTTGTAGAAATTTGTGATTTCCTCACCACTGAAGAGCTCAATAGACCCTTAGAAAAGTGACTCTCCCAAGTTGCTAATTTGTGTGAGATGGTCGTTGTTTGTTGTCACTGTTAAAAGCACTAGGTGTTCTCAAATCTTTGATTTTCTCTTCAGCATATTATTAAAACCTTAAAAAAAGAGGTGACAAAACCTGTCTTTCTTCAGCCAGCTATACAATTTACACAAGCTAAAAAGCACACAATTCATGTGTCAAGGAAGGCTTTGGGAACAGCTTAACTGAAAACATGAGGTAAGAGCTGGGTTTCCATTTTCAGTGGCAGTGAATAAAGAGTGCAGGAGAACAGGAAGAGTTGTTTGGAACACACGATATGCCACTTATGTTGAGAACACCCTTCTGGCTTGCTCTTTATGAGAAAGAAATACAAAAGGAGTGACAAAGCCTGAGATACCGTCGAAGCCCTTCACCCCTTCACAGGGTGGCACACGTAGAACTGCTACCTGACACTGTCCCTGCTAACTAGAGGAACCTCTGTGACATTAGCCTAGTCTTGAATGAATTCTAGTCTAAGGTGTGCCTCCATCAGGACAGCCTTGAAGCATACTGTTCTAGTCTAAAAATCGCACCATTTCACACATGTGGTCTGCTTTTCTTGCCAAATATAGGAGACAGCTCAACAAAGGACAGCTTAAAGGCATGGATGCTTTAAAAAAAAAAAAAGTACCCAATTTGGAGTCTGTCCAGCTGTAGGCACTAGGCAGCTGCCCCGAGTACATCCTTCTCTCGTTTCCAAGAGTGTGAGGAAGAAGGAGGTTTTTGTTTTGTTTTGTTTTGAGATTTCTGATTATGTATTCCCTCTTCCCTCCTGCTCTTTCCCCCAGAACTAAAGTGCAGAGGATCCCTAGCCTGCCTTAAAGGCAGTGCAAGAGCGTGAGAAAGAGCTCAGTTGTTTCGGTTCAGACAGGAGGAACCAAGTTTGATCCCCAGAATCCATGTGAAAGCCACATGTGGTGGTGTGTGATGGAGATGGATCCCCAGGATCCTTGTGAAAAGCCAGGTGTTGTGGTGGTGTGCTTGAGTTGGATCCCCAGGATCTGTGTGAAAAGCCAGGTGTGGTGGTGTGTGCTTGTGAACCCAGTGATGGGGCAGCAGAGACAAAGCAGCAAACTTTGCAAAGCATAGGCTAGGGAGACACCTTGTCTCAAAATAACATGGTGGACAGCTTCTGAGGAGTGACACCCAAGACTGTCCTCTGAGTTCCACATATTCACATGTATACATGTGAACTTGCCACACATACATGAAAAGAAAGGGAAAAATATACTAGACTCCTGTGTCTCCCAGAAATTCCTTTCAAGGCAAGGCTTTCCAGTGAAGACTTTGGCAGTGTTTCCCCCTGAGCTTTGGAATGGAGCAAAGTCAGGTTCAAGCTTTAAGGTGCACAGAACCGTGCTCCTTACCCCCATGTGCTTTAATTTGCTAAAGCAAAAGTAGAGGAGAGATTTAATAACAAAGAAAAGCACTGGTTCTGACCGCCTCACTTGGAATTATAACCCCACCTCAGCCCTACTGTGGTCCTGAGGCAGGCCTTGCTCTTTCCTGCCATGGACCATTGCATAGGTGCTTATTCCACTTGAAGCTGTCTTTGCCATCTTTCACCAACCACCCTCTCCCCATTTGCCTAGTTAACTTCCATAGGTTCAGCACATCTCAATTTGAACTTTGCTTCCTCCATGACCGGTGTGACCCTGATAACCCTATGGAAGACATCCTCCTCCAAGGACTGCCAGCAGATACCTTGCATCTCTTCTTATGGCTTATTTTTAATTAACTTTTACCTCTCTGACCTGCTGTAATTTATACTATGGTTGGGACTTGCTGTCTATTTAGCTCCTTATGATATCCCACGTGTCTACCATGTAGCAAGTGCTTAGTAAATATCTGATGACTTATTGAATGAATGCATGCATGCATGCATTGATTCCACTCTTCTTAGTTTACTTCAGATCTGTTTTAGTCAAAATAGTTGATAGTAGCTTGAAAAGTCTTATAACTAAATGCCACTCTGTGGCTTTAGCCCCATCAGTAAGAAAGGGTGATGGAGCCTATCTGAAGCAGTGATAAAGGCACAGTCAAGAACCAAAATTGTGCCAGTCGCTTTCTCCAAGTGCCTCTGGAAAAGAGGAGCAGCCTAGCACCTGTGGCCACAGCAAGAAGCCACATGCATTTCCAGAACTGGCTGCAGTGCTTTTGTTTGAGTCCATCACAATTTCTAGGTGGATCTTCAATCTCCAGATGTTTTAATGATGCTATCACCTAACTGAAAAAAGAAATTAACACTGTGACCTAAGAGGTAGTCAATAAGTACCATACAGTGTAGTAGCTTTTATATCCCATCCAAATTGATTTTTAAAAGGGTGTGTCTGACATTCAGAGAATTCTCAGAAGGTTTACTAAAGCTCAGCTGTCCTGATAGTAGGCTGTCCTGTGTGCTAGGGCTTCTGTAACAGCAGGGTGGCCTGCATGCTAGGGGCTCTGTAACAGCAGGGTTGCCTGCATGCTAGGGGCTCTGTAACAGCAGGGTGGCCTGTGTGCTAGGGGCTCTATAACAGCTGTTTCATGGGTGTAACTTGAATGATAAGCCAGGTGGCTTCAGATCACTTAGAAGACAGCCAGGAAAAGGCAATTTATGATTATCATCTGAAAAGATGATTGACTGCCCATCATGTAGAATATGCTACCTCTTTTAGTGCTAGGAACGAAGCCCCTGTCTTTTGGCACACAAGCTGAGCCTTCCACTACATACATGCCTTGCCACTCAAGTGCATCTGAACAAAATGTTTATGCCCTGGAAGGACTTCCTCTCACTAAATTTTGTTTGTTTTGGGAATCAGGTGAGAGAAAGTGTGAAGGTGTGCTAAGTATTCAGAGCCTGAAAAGGCAGGGTGACATCCTCCTGCTGGGTTTTGTTTTGTTTTGAGATAGAGTCTCCTGTAGTCCAGGCTGGCCTCAAACTCCGAGGTATGGAAGGTAACCTTGAACTTCTGCTTCACCTGCCTCCCACTTCCTAGTACTGGATCACATGTGTGAGCCACTGCATCTGGTGTGATGTCTTTACCAAGTAGAAATTAGCTGACTCTCCATTATTTCTTACTCTAAGGAGATGTCAGATTGCTAGAATCAATCGTGAGGACATCTGATACCTGGGAGACTTGAAGGCTGGTGTGCCAGAACCAGAAATTGATTTTGGAAAGCTTTTGGAAAAGGCTTTCTATTATGTAAAGGGTTCAGATAGATTATAAGTGATACCAGCTGATTCCAAAGAGAGCCAAGGGCATGCTAACTAGTATTTGAAAATACTTTATACTACTTAAGATGGTTAATTGATTTAGCTTTTATACTATTTAAAGCAGTTAATTGATTTAAAATGAAAATTGATGTAGACTTTATTTGACCTAAATTTTATATTGAAGTTAAGATAGTATAAATTCTAGGGTGGATGGTGGTAGCATATGAATTTAATCCCAATACTCGGGAGGCAGAGACCGGTGGATTTCTGTGAGTTCAAGGCCAGCCTGGTTTACAAAGTGAGTTCTAGGACAGCCAAGATTACACAAAGAAACCTGCCCCTTTCTCCAAATAAAAGATATTATAAGTTCCTTCCTTTATAAAAAAAAGTATTTTAAGAAATTTATTACAGAAGACAAGAACATCTTATCTTCCCTTTGCTTCGGTTAACCTTTAACCTCCAAAGTTGACTCAGTACAGGCAAATGCCTTATGGAGAAATATTCTGCTACTGCAGGGTGTGCTTGTATGGTGGTGTGAAAAGAAAGCAGATGTTGCTGTGTTGGGCAAAAACTGCAGCTGCTCTGTAGAGGGTTACGGAGGGAACTTCTTTCCCATGTGTTTGCATGCAGCAGTGTCTACAGCACTCAAGAATACACTGTGGGCTAATAGACCCCATCTCTCTGCAGATAATGGTGCATTGCTTCTCTTGCTCTTCCTCTGTGAATTAGGTAAACAGCACACCCCAGTACTCAGTACAAACCACCACACCCAGTCAGCTTCTAATTTCCATATCCCTCTGGTAATAAAAATTTTAAAGATCATTATAGTCTTCTCTCCAGGGCCATGCCAAGGCTGAGGAGGCCTTCCTACCCAAACAGTAGATAAAGCTAATACAATATATCTTACTATGCATAGGGAAGGCCTCCTTTCTCAGGCTATGACTTCAAGAACCTGGGGACAATGTTTCCTTGGGGACTGACATACAGCAGTCAAGGCCAAGATGTATGTCAGCACTTTCATGCTCCAATGCCGACTTTCTTGTGCTAGAGTTTTGCATACCCTTCCCACAGTCTGCTCTTTCCCTGCCCCCACACATGCCTTGCTGCATACCCACTGCTTCAAGTCATTCTCAATTTCTAAGAAGCCTAATGTTGCCTGTTTTCCCCTTTACTGTGCTTAAGGCTCATGTCTTCCTTGTCTATGTATAAAGTGCCCTTTGAGTAAGAGGGTTTTGTAGCAAAGACACACCCCTGCCCATTTTATTTGAGCCATATGATGACATTACAGTACAGAATGCGATCACTCTCATGCACCCATGACAAAGACTGCAGTGTCTCGGGCAGAAACAGAGGTGAGAATTTGTTCATCCTGCTGTAGTTAAAGGAGAGAAGATTGGTGGTGAGAGTTCTGCAGTTTAGGCTGGGAATTTCTTTCTCCCCTTTGGTTGCAATTAAAATGTGAGTGTTGAGGGGATGCTCCAATTGAACCTCATTTTCCTTCTTTCTGCAGCCCCCGAGATTCTCCGAGGCTGTGCCTATGGTCCTGAGGTGGACATGTGGTCTGTAGGAATAATCACCTATATCTTGTAAGTGATGAAAAGCAGCCTTTACGCAAACAGACTTTGTATAAAATTTTCTGTGAATTAACGATTCTCATGACACCCAATGTTCCTCTGACTTTTTGTGATGCTTCTTTTTACAGTAACCATGCTGATAGCGTAGTCTCAAATGATGTGGCATTCCATTTCATACCAACTGTGCCAATAGTGTAGTTTCACAATCAATATTACTTCTCACTATATCATTTCCCTGGAGGGTAAAAGCTGTTTAGGGCTTTTCCTTAACTGATTTTCCTAGATAATATTACCCACATTTGAGGAAATATTTATGATCATAATAAATGTGAAATTTAAGTCCACCTGTCACACTCTCCCCTTTTATTTATTTGCATCTTGCTAAGCAGACTGTTGGATGTTTTTACTAGATCTGTTATTTGTTTCTTAAATCCCAAACTAGCGTGTTTCTTTTTTTGTTTGTTTTGTTTTGTTTTGTTTTTCGAGACAGGGTTTCTCTGTGTAGCTTTGGAGCCTAACCTGGCACTCGCTCTGGAGACCAGTAGCATGTTTCTTATCAGAATATTTCAAGCACATTTACCTATTGATTAATTTTCCTGTATGTGAAGATTACAAGGGCTTTGGGCTTAACACCCTAATAAAATGAGCTGGTAATTCATTCTCTGCTCTCCCAAACTCCATCACTGGGCTACTGTCTAATGAGAAATAATTTCAGAAAATTTGTGAAGCAGTGATGGAACTGGAGGGAATAGTTCAGGAAGTCATATGTGAAGGTGGCTGCAGAAAGCCTAAAGCGAACATCAGTGCACCAAAGAGTTAGTACACAGTAAACACACTTGGTGGTTTTGAAGGGAATGCAGTTAGTTTTGGGAAACCCATAATATGCAACCCATAAAATGCAGAGAAATTTCCCAGGGTTCTGAAGAGCCGATTATCATAAGTAAGCTACCCTTACCCAATGCGTGGCTTAAATAGAGACATTTGCCTTCTTACAGTCTTGGAGGCTGGAAGCCTGAGGTTAGGATGGCTGCAGGGTTGGGCTCTACAGAGTGAAAAGTTCCTTTGTACTGTGTCCTCACATGGCAGAGTGAGGGAGAATCTTAGCTCCTGAGCCTTGTGCAATAATACTTCATGATGCCAGGTTTACTCGAACACGCCTTTAATCCCTGGACTCAGGAGGCAGAGGTGGGTGGATCTCGGTGAGTTTGAGGCCAGCCTGGCCTATATATGAGCTTCAAGTCAGCCAGAGCTACATAGTGAAACCCTGTCTTGAAAAACCAAAGAAAGGGTACTTTATCATAGGAAGTGAAAAACCCAAACTACACTCTCCTGGCTAGTTTTATGTCAGCTTGACACAAGCTAGAGTCATCTGAAAGGAGGGAACCTCAATTGCAAAAATGCCTCCATAAGATCCAACTGTGAGGAATTTTCTTTGACAGTGATTGATGGGGGAGGGCCCAGCCCATAGTGGGGTATTGCTATCATCCCTGAGCTGGTGGTCCTGAGTTCTATAAGAAAGCAGGTGGAGCAAGCCAGGGGGAGCAAGCCAATGACCAGCACCCCTCCATGGCCTCTGCATCAGCTCCAACTTCTACCTGGAAGTGTAAACCGTAATGAACCCTTTCCTCCCCAAGTTGCTTTCATCACGGTGTTTCACACCAGCAATAGAAACCCTAAGACATACACAAATAAGGATTCTTTTTTGTCTCTAAAATGTGTGTGTCCCTGGTTATAACTTTGGGTTGAAATGTACCCTGAAGGGTTGTAGCCTATAAGAGAACTCGAGGGACATGAAAACAGAACATTAAGTTTCATTCAGAATAACTGTAATACACAATAAGTAAACTCCATGGAATGGCCACTCTCATGGGAAAGGAAGCAGAAAAAGAGATCATCTCTCTAAAAACAACTTCCCCTAGTCCATTACCAAATGAGACAAACTCATTTTCGTATTTCTTATATTTTCACACACGTAGGCCTATAGTAGGCTATGGATGAGAATGATAGTGCCACTCATGACTAATATCTTTCAGTTCCCCACCCTATCAGCACTAAGCCTGTGGACACTTCGTTTACCTGTAGTTCATACTATGTTGAAGTCCACCTGGCAAGGATCGTTGGCATATCTGTGGACTGTACCACTGGACTTGCATGTCTCCTTTATTTAGCCTTCATGTCCACTTAGTGGGGGACTGGTGACCTGAGACTATACCATGTAGACATCTGAGCTCAGCATCATTGTCCAAATGAGTTCCACTTCCACACATGTTGTGTGTGCTAAAAGACAGCCTGAGGTATCATTTCTCAAGAACAGTCATTCATTTTTGACTGTGAGGAAGTCATTTGAGGACTGTGACTTTTAAATTATTATTACTTTGGATTTCAGAATGGGAAACGTAAGGAACTTCCTGAATAAGCTGATTGCTTTCTCCAGTAGCAGGCAACATTTTCCTAGTGTTAAACAAGGAAGACCCTAAAAGAGACAAACTTTGTCCCCTGGAGAAGGGGAAAGGGTCACCATCCCCTGAGCAAATTGAGAACATGGGAAGAGGGGGGAGGAAGCTACAAGAGTGATAAGAGAAGAAAAGGAAGGATGCAGACATTATGAGGGAGCAGAAAGGTTGAGTCAGGTGTAGATTAGAAGAAAGGACATATGATAGGTAGAATTTTAGTTGGGGGAGTGGTAGGGGAGGAAGGGAGGGAGAATGGAACTGGGATTGTCATGTAATTCAATCTTGTTTGTAATTCAAATATATAAAAATTAAATAAAAAAGAAAAGAAAAAAACATTTTCCTAGTGTTAGGAAGGCTAAGAGGGTCAAGGAGGGAGGGAGGGAGGAGGGAGGAGAGGGGAAAGAGAGGAGAGAGGGAGGGAGAGAGGGGAGAGAGGAGAGAGAAGGGGAGAGAGGAGAGGGAGAGGGGAGAGAGAGGGGGAGAGGGGAGAGAGGAGAGAGAAGGGGAAAGAGGAAAGAGAGAGGGAGAGGGGAGAGAGAGGGGGAGAAGGGAGAAAGGGAGAAAGGGAGAGGAGAGAGGAGAGAGAGAGGGAGAGGGGAGAGAGAGGAGAAGAGGGAGGGAGGAGAGAGAGAGAGAGAGAGAGAGAGAGAGAGAGAGAGAGAGAGAGAGAGAGAGAGAGAGAACTCCAAGTCTAATTTGTGAGGAACTCATTGGAACATGGGCCAGCACCAGTGTCCAGCCCCTTAAAGAAAACTGAGTCCTTCCCCACCTGCACCCCACGAGGTGACCTGGAAAGACCATTGATTAGTTTGAGCTGCCTTTGCCACCTATGATCCAGAACTGCCCACTTGTCTCTCACCAGTGCAGGCTTGGAAACCCCAGAGCAGACTCCAACTTTTCCTGCCCTCTCTTTTAAGGTGTCCAAGGTGCTTCCCATTCTCACAGTTTCTTTTTCTGCTGACCCTAAGCAGAAAGTGTAGGTGAATGTGGTCAGACATCTGGTGTGTGTGTGTGTGTGTAAAAATGAAGTTTATTTTGAATTAATAGCTCTATCTTTATTTTGCTTTGGTCTGAAATCCAAACTAGAATAATACATGGAAATATCAGACTTCTACTAGCTTTTGTGGATTACCATTTGTATCTACTTTTAAACCTGAATTCTTAACTCTCCCATTTTATACTAAATTGGAGCCCTATCTATCTATATAATACTTTAATTTTTCAAGAAAAATCTGCTGGAAAAATCATTACCATAATGTCTATAATATTAGCCATTTTAATTGTATTTTTGTGCCCCTTGTAGCTTTGAAAAAAATGGTTTCACTATTCTTACTTCCTACAGGTGTGGTTGTGTTTTTATGTTATCTGTCATAAATTATAAGAAAATAATCACACAATTGTACAGGTAAAGTTACTTGTAGGGAATATAGAAAGAAAGATCTTGAATTTTTGTAGAAATTTGATGAAATCTACCTCATCTTTTAAAAGTATTTGACTCTATCTTTTTTCCCTCCAGACTTTGTGGATTTGAACCATTCTATGATGAAAGAGGTGACCAGTTCATGTTCAGGAGAATTCTGAATTGTGAATATTACTTCATTTCCCCCTGGTGGGATGAAGTATCTTTAAATGCCAAGGACTTGGTAAGTGTGACCCAAACAAAATGAGATGAATAATTTTAATAGTAAAAGACATTTTAAAATAGGCTGATTTGACATCATTATTTCTTCATAACTAAATTATTTTAATTCAAAAGGAACACTGTTGCATTTTCCTTGTGAAGAATGAAAATAAGTATCCCTCCGGTCCTCATTAGCTGAATCATCATAATAGTATTAGTTACAGACTCTTTGCTACCTGGTAAATATACAGCGGGCTGGAGAGATGGCTCAGTGGTTAAGAGCACTGCCCTTCCACAGGTCTTGAGTTCAATTCCCAGCAATCACATGGTGGCTCATAGAGAGCCTTTCAAATAACACTGGGCTACAGAGTCCACACACCATTCACACAGAATTCTGCTTTAATGTGGCTTATTCACCCAAATGCAGATGTACTTCAAATAAATGTAATTGAATTTTCAAAATTTTTTAAACTTATTAAAATACTCCAACAATAGCATGAGCCCTATTATACACCACTGGGATTATAAACAAGATCCACTCTATTAATAGAATGGTTTATGGTTTGCTTTTCACTGTTCCACATTCAAGCTAATACTGAAGCCCAATAATATTTAAGAAATCCCTTCAAGAGAGAACCCTGCCTCTTCTAGTAGAAGAATGTTTTTGTACAATTGAAATTGCTTGTATACAATTGCAACCATCATTCCCCTGGAGAGAAAAAAAATGTGCCAAAGAGATAGAGTTCATTTTTGAATCATTAAGGTTAGAGGGGCATTTTAGGTGCTTTCTAGTTATGAATCTGCTAAGTGTGCCAAAGTTTACAAAGACTACTAGCAGAAAGGCACTATTAGAACTCACTCAATTTTCTAGAGCCCCTTTCCCAGGACTCAGCCTCTAGGTACTTCTCCCTTTTCTCTGTGTTGTTTCATGGATCTGTGGCTTTTCTAATGTGAGTAGGAAGGGGGTAGTCTATATGGGTATGTAATCCCACTCCTGACCGTCTCTTATTTTTTGATAATTTTTATTTAAATTAAAAACAATCCCATTTTACAGTTCCCTCTCCCTCCCGTCCTGCCATGCCCACCACCACCCTCCATCCCACCCCCCATCCACTCCTCAAGGAACATGAGGCCTCCCACGGGGATCCTCAAAGTCTGTCATATCATTTGGGGCAGTACCTAGGCCCTCGCCTGTGTATCTAGGCTGACAGAGTATACTTCCATGGGGGAATGGGCTCCCAAAACTCATTCTTGCACTAGGGATAAATACTGGTTCCACTGCCAGAGGCTCCATAGACTGCCCAGGTCTCCTAACTGACACCAACATTCAGGGGTCTGGTTCAGACCTATGCTGGTTCCTCATCAGGACGTCTCTTAATACCTCTGCTTCTTTCCTTCTCCACTACCGCTGTCTCAGACCAACTCCCATCCTCTCCCTCCTGGACCGCAGCCACGGCTTCCTGTCTGGCCTCTCTGCTGCATCTTGTGCCCTTCTAAAGTAAGCTGCACAGACTCCAGAGATCCCTGCCTTATGCTAATTAGTGTCTGCCCCCCCAAAAAGCACTCCTATGCAAACATGAAACAGAAAAAGCTTCAAGAAGTTGAGAATAAGATGTCTCCTCCTTATTTAACTTGCTGTTTGATTTCAATAACCTGTTTTCACCTTTTTACCTGGGTTTCTAGAGCTAGAAAAGACCTCATATTTAAATCACTGAGTGTATCTTATTTTACAAGACCAAAGTCTATTGAGACTCTGGAGTCTTCACATTGAGTACACAAGATGAGCTTCACACAATGCAGACCTGAGTTTGTATCCAAGCTCGACTGATTACCAAGTATTTGACCTTAGTAGCTAAGGTCTTTGAACATCTTTCTGTTCTTCACTTGTGGGTTGGAGCTAATAGTTCACAGTCAATATGTGCCTGTGAATGTGCCATCAGAGTAGTTAGAGGCATAACTAGGATATGAGCTCCCTGAGTCCAGGTAGTGGCCTCCCTTATACCAGGCCACTGCTTCTGAGTCCAAGGCTGGGAATTATTTCATTTGTTGATCTTCCTGGCAACTCACTGTCTGTCGATCTTCACAAACAAGAATGAAGCTTCCAGAATGGATTACCATTAATTGAATTTAGTCCATACCATGCATGACATAAGCCTCAGGCCAATGACTTCCCTCTCTTTATCCTAAAGTGCCTTTTATTCCAGCTCTGAATTTATTCCTTCAAATACTTTCAGTGAGTTACAGAAAATGAACTATCAATTTCGAGAGTCTTAAAATAGTATTCAGTAAGGATTTGAACAATAACCCTTTTGTTGGCCACTCAATCCCCTGAAGGAATGTTGATGCCTGAGTGCCTATTCTAGAGAGATGTAGTTTGAGTTCTGAATTCTAAGTGACTTCATAATGTGGCCTAGAATTAGTCCAGTGCTGGTTCTACCTTCAAAAGGCATCTGGTCAGTAGACAAGCAAGGACCCCATTCTTTGACCTCTGTGGAAAGTAAGCTGTGAGTTTGGGCCTACAGGTGGTAAGTGGCCCAGTCTTCCAGGACACCCTCAGCTGCTGCTTTCCTGAGGTAGGTCCTTTGCCTACCAGTGTAAGCATGTTCAAAAACATGTACTTAGTGCTATTGCTAATAGGTAGAGTAATACTTGGAGATTCACAGTCTGAGGGCCAGTACAGTTTCTCTGAGTCCATATTTCTTTATGGTTGCAGGTCAGAAAACTAATTGTTTTGGATCCCAAGAAACGGCTGACTACATTTCAAGCCCTCCAGCACCCGTGGGTCACAGGTAAAGCAGCCAACTTTGTACACATGGACACTGCTCAGAAGAAGCTCCAAGAGTTCAACGCTCGGCGCAAGCTTAAGGTAAAGCATGGAGTTTTTTGTTCGTTTTGTTTGAAGATGTTTTTTCTTTCTTTAGTACTAGATTATTCATGTTCTGCAACACCAGGGAAAAGTGTTGGTTTTCAACTCCTAAGATAGTGACATAAAATCACTTAGGATTTGTTTTTGTTGTTTTGGAGCGTGTGTGTGTCTTCTCATGAATTCATTTTTAGGAGAAGGAAAGCACTTAAGAAATGGTTCAGAGCTGGAATAAAAAGCAGAACATGAATACTTGTGCTGTATGTTTAAATTACAAAGTGTGTGTGTGTGTGTGTGTCTCTGTCTGTCTGTCTGTGTGTATCTTATTTACTTTCTCTGTGTGTGCACAAGCTTAAAGGTGTGTCATAGCATGTGCAGGTCAGAGGACAACTTGAGGGAATTGATTCTCAACTTCCACCATTAAGTCCCAAAGCTTGGGGCAAGGGCGTCCGTCGTTCCTTAACCTACCGGATCATTTCACTGGCCTCCACCAGATACATTATTGCTGCTTCTTGTATAATAAGGCACCATTCAAGAAACTTGTATTTATCCAGAAAGTTTCTAAACCTGTAATAATTGGGAAACAACTTTCAAAACTATTCCATCCTATAGATAATTACTTAAAAAAGACAGAAAACTACTCAAAATACATGAGACTATAAATAGAATGGTGGTTAAGTGCATTTGTATGATGTTTAGGACTAGCTATATAAACAGCAGATCTCAGAGACTAGCTAGAGGCCCAAATTAACATCTCATTGTGTTCTCTTTCACAGACCGATAGGAGGAGCTCCATGGTCTAATTTTGAAATGACATGTATTAAGTAGCTTTGGCTTAACTATTTCTGAAGTTAGTTTGAGCATTGCACTCTTGTTTCCATGATACCAGCCAGAATCATGGATCTAGTATTTCATGAAACATCCTTTGGAGAATATAAAACTGTAAGTCACTCAGAGGCACAAGTTACTCATGTTTTCAATCGTCCCAATAATTCTAATTTGTATAGAGGTTTTACAGTTCTTTCTCCAAATACCTTTTTAGCTGACAACCAATCTTGAAATAATTTCCTTCACTTTGAAAGACTGAACACTAACCTATAAAACAAAGTAGGGATTATACTACAATATGGGGTTTCCCATGGAAACACTATTGTATACTTTTCTCTCTCTAATCAGGCAGCTGTAAAGGCTGTGGTGGCCTCTTCTCGGCTGGGGAGTGCCAGCAGCAGCCACACCAACATCCAGGAGAGTCACAAGGCCAGCCCAGATCCATCTTCAACCCAAGATGTCAAGGACAACACAGCTCTTCTGGGAGAGGAAATGCAAGAGAACCAAATGGTAGCTGAGGGTGCAGCAGCTGAGATAAGGAATCTGCAATCCACGGTGAAAGAGAAAGATGCAGATATAAAAGATGAGGAGGTCTCCAGGATGGTGCTTCAGGCACTGGAGGATGGCTTGAAGACCGATGACCTGGCCATGAAGAGGAGCTCAGGGGAGAAGCTGAAGTCTTTGGAGGAAGAAATGGACCCCAAAGCTGAAGAGGGAGCCCCTGCTGTGGGACTTGTGGTTCCACAGCAGGATGCGATTCTGCCAGAGGACTAAGATGGCTTCCCTTAGGTTCAGAAACCAGCCCCAGCATTTTATGTACTTTGTCCTTCAGCAAGGAAGGTGGGGGAGCATGATATGCACTATATTGATTCTGTTTTGAGGTGCAAACAAAAAACAAAAAGAAAAAAAACATATATACCAGTTGGTAATCCTAATTTCAGTGCATGTGTTTGCTTTATGAAATGTTTTCTACAGCATGCAATGGATCCCTGATACTGATGAATTAAATTTGAAATTCCCAGCCAACAATACAACACTTAAACCCTTTCAGCCTTTGGTGGCACATATTTGAGGTGAAATGAAAAACTAGTTTTTCTTGGAAGGCTTAGGCATCCTACACCCTTTAGAAGTCTTCAGAGATGGCAAGTCCTTTGAACTCAACTCAAACAAAGACACATTCCCAGGACTTTCCAAACCCTTTCAGTGGGTTCAGCTTGGCAGATGGGAAGGTTATAAAAGATACCTGGAGAGTGTCCAAAAACATCTGCAGTGTTGAGATGTTGAAGCATTCTCAAGCCATGAGTACACAGTCCCCTTAAGTGTGTGTAGAGAATGTCTTATTTTATTCTTAAATATGCTATATAAGATTACTCAAAATAGTCGTCATAAAATTCTGCCAGTTTATAATTCTTAGGAAATTATTAAACTGCTGTTTCTTTCCTTCACCTGCTTTTTCATTAAAATGCCCCATCAGATGTATAAAACCTAGGTAAGAATAAAGAAATTTAAGTAAAATTATATTTAATTGGGACTTGGACATACCAAGATTAATTCTTTTTGTATTTCTGACATAGATTTGCATTTGTAAGCTCATATAATATTTTGCATATAAGCACATTTTTGTGTATACACTCTGGAAATAACAAGTTTCAAGTTCTGGAAAAGTCCATTGCACAAATTGGTGCCAAAATGTATGAATGTAATAAGAACAATGCATTCCATTGTTAGATAATTTATTATTGATGTTCTTAGGATAAGGAAATGTTTGCAGGATTCTCCCCTCCAATTATGTAGACATATTGTTCATAAGTTTAAAATTCATTGTGAAAACTAGTATCTTTTTCTTACACTTAGAATGGAATGGAAGATGCATATTTATTACGATGAACTTTCCATATTAGGAATTTAGCACAGTGTCAACTTTTATTTGTCTTAAAAATAAGCAAAAACAAAAACAGAAAAGTAAAACATCTTAAACAAGATTTCAGGGAGGGTAAAGCATTAACCTTAACTAGCATGTTTTTTTTTCCCCCTCAGAATAAAAAGTTTTCTTTGGTTCATAGAAATTATACTAAATCCCATATCAAGTTTCTTGAGTGAAAATGAACACTTTATTAAAACAACTGTTTCACATTTTGGGTGGATTTTCTTAATTTATAAAAAAAAGTATTACTTTCAAAATCCAAAATGAGGGCAATAAAAATGAACAGCACAGAATTTTTTCATAAAACAATGATAATTTGTTCTGACTCATACAGTTTCACTGAGAAATTAAATTAGATCTGGGGTTTCTCCAGGCTGTTAGGGGTATCGGCACTTCAGGATATCAAGCACAAACCTCCAACAGCCTCGGGGAAGGAGACATGTGGTGCTTCTTGTAGTCTGCAATTTGGGTTCTTGACAGGTAGCTGACTTGGGGCACATCCTCTAAGCTTAGGAGGTTCTTTTTCAGTTGATTTTAGTTAAGTATTTATGCTCGGATTTGACTTCCCTCCTCTTTAGTCACTCCCTCTCAGAACTCTCATTTTGAGTGTTGTAACGGGCTATTTTTAACTTTTAAGAATACTTTCAAGATTTCCATTTAAGAAGAGCAATTCCCTGGTGTAGTCTTCCTCATCAAATTTAACGTGTATGGTAAGTATCCCATATATGGAAAGAGCAAAGATAGACTAAGGGGTCTTGATGGAAGGTACAATTTGAATATCAACAAATTATCAATCAACTCCAGCCCAGGACTTACTTCATTCCAACAGGGGCTGAACGCCTTGGATGACCCTGTGAACTTTAGGAAGAGCATTATAAATGCCAAGCCCTCATGTATTTTAGAATTCAGTCATTTAAATAATTACACCTTACCACTTCTTGATGATACTCAAGAGTATTAGGATAATTCCCTCTCTTTTACAACTGAAATACTTCATTAGCTAAATATCATTAGCAGTTTTCAACTGTAACTTGTATGCTAAAGGTTGTCCTAATGCTCACAAAAAACTAAGTCCATTCACTGGGAAATAAGTCAAATATTTCAGTCAAATTATTCCAAGATTTAACAAAAATATCATCTAAGAATACTTATTTTACCATTTTAAAGAAGAGTCAACACTTACATTGCTTGTTAAAATTAAACATCTTAAAGATTATTTAAACTAAAGGAATACAGTCTTAATTTGAAAGAACACTTTCTAGTATTACTCTTAACTGATAATGTTTCAAAGCAAAACAATTTTTTAAAATTTCAGCAAAGAAGGAATAATAATTAAAACTCACATTTAAAAGATGACAGTTACAAGGTGGGAGGTGGTGGTGCATGCCTTTAATCCCAGCACTTGGGAGGCAGTGGCAGGTGGAACCCTGAGTCTGAGGTCAGCCTGAGCTACAGAGTGAGTTCCAGGACAGCCAGGGCTGCACAGAGAAACGGTCTCAAAAAGCCAAATACAGACGCGCGCACACACACACCACACACACACACACACACACCACACACACACACACACACTCAGAGAGAGAGAGACAGAGACAGAGACAAGACAGAGACAGAGAGGGAGGGAGGGAGGGAGGGAGGGAGGAAGGGAAGAGGGTGACAGTTACATTCATTCCTGGTTTTTACTTCAAGAATTCAGTCACATAGCATAATTAGTTAATTAGGTTCTTTCACCACAGAGGACAATCATCAGTTATTTCACCCATTCAGAAAGTCTAGTTATGATTTCAGTGAGTTTCTCAAGCTGTTAGCTCTTTTGTCATACCAGCATATAAAATAAGAGATTAGAACAGAATAATTATAAAATTATCTGCTTATATTAGTAAGTTTAATATAAATATAAGCTACACATGTAAAAAAAAATATGAGACAAGGTTTTATTATGTATCCCAGGCTAGCCTTGAACTCATTGTGTAACCCAGACTGACATCAAACTCACAGTAATCCTCCTGACTCAGTGTCCCAAGATCTGGGGTTATAGGCATATGCCACCACTCCCACAGCCATACATGCATCTTTAAATTTTCTATTAGCTAAATTCTAAAAAGAAAATATGAAATTATGACAGTACATTTTAATCCAGTATACACAAGTTACTACATCAAAATTTAAATTAGTGAGATAATTTGAGTCACTTTTATGTTTCTCAAATTAGCAGTTTAAACATGTTTACATCAGGTGGTCAGGGACCACACTGTAGCCAGTGGCTCCTATGGTAGACCAACTGGTCTGGCCTAAAACCTTTTCATTATAGCAGAGTGAGACTTGAATTTCTATAGCTAGATTTGAGCTGACAGTTTTGCACACTGGTAAGTTGGTAAGCAGCTAAGATGCCAACAGCTAAGATGCCAATGTTACAGACGTAGATACATAAATACTGGCTACTCCTGAACACACTTGGCAAAGTGTTGTCCAATTTTACATCAAAGCAGCACTTCTTTAGGCACTGCCAAATTGTGTGTGTGTGTGTGTGTGTGTGTGTGTGTGTGTGTGTGTGTGTGTATGTACTGACCAGAGTCTATCTTAACCCCACTTGGGCACTGGAAACCTGACTTCATCCTAGACTTTCCAGAGTACTGCCATAGAGCCAACAGTACTCTCACTTAACAAAAACAGTACTCTCAGTGTCCCCACTGAGCTGACTGTACCCAGGATCCAGTCTCTACACATTGGGCTAAGCTGGACATCCTCATGTTGGAAGCAATCTTTCTAGTATCCTCCTGAAAATACACGGCCATGACGTGGTGGTGACATGCCAGATACCCATAAAATGGGAATATGGTCACAACTGGTACTTGTGGGGTATTTGTAGAAGGGCCTGATCAATGCTGCCACTGCACAGACTTTTTAAAGACTTTTGGACTTTTTTTACATACTGATTTTAGAATAATTATCAATATCATATAGTCATTTTTAGGGGCAGATTTATAAAGAAAGAAGCAGCTTGCCTTTAAAGGTACGTCAATTGCATACTATTTTGACATTTTGTAATGTAGAATGTTCAGCATTTTTCTATTGGCTATTTCCAGTATCATATGCAAGGTTGCTCATCACGAGCTGACTTGAGGTTGAAGCTCCAAGAGCCATTTTGTTTCGTGATTCAGTTTTTATTGCACAGGAGCAGCTGGGTGCATTTCAGATCGGAAAAAGAAAAGAAATGCCAGAAAAGGCAAAGTACTTCTGCTTCAGGATTGTTCTTACAAAGCCAAATAAAAAATAATTTTAAAAGAGCGCATCAAAGTCGGGTGCTAGTGGTGCATGCCTTTAACCCCAGCACTTGGGAGGCAGAGGCAAGTGGGTCTCTGTGAGTTCAAGACCAGCCTGGTCTACAAGAGCTAGTTATAAGACAGCCTCCAAAGCCACAGAGAAAAAACTCTCGTCTCAAAGCTCCCCTACTCCCCACAAAAAGAGGTCATTAAAGTAAATTAGCACTAGGCTCATATACAGCACACCCAATTGCATAATTATACTGCCATTGTGTAATCTGCTTATCATTGCAGAGTGCCCAGTCTGGTTGTCTAGGTTTGAAACAGCACAAAGTTTCCAGACATTTATTTATGTAATGAGATTTGTAATTACTGTCCATTAGGTCATATTCCAACTTCCTTAATGTTTATCACTGATACATGACTGATCAGGGTCCCTGCTGACATTCCAGCACTTACCAGTTGAACACTGCCGAAGATTAGACTGTGTCTGCACTGGTTGGTTGTTTTTAACATTAAAGTATATTTTTTTTTTACTTTGGTGTTCATAGCCACATGATGAAAACGTACAAAATTTTCTTAAAATTTTTGTCATTTTATTTTCTTATAAAAAGGTTCCTTGAAAGTGAAAGTAAGATAGAGGAGGGAGGAACAGAGGGAAGAGAGAGAAGGGTAGGAGGGAGAGAGAGTGGGGTGGGGATATACATATTAGTTACATATCCAGCGCTGCAATGATTAGCAAGTTCACTCTTTCTATGTGAGGACTCACTGTTGTCATTATTACTTTGTGAATATCACCTTAGATCAATGTAGACCCAGTCCAATCATATTATACTTACCTTGGAAAGGAGTAACAATTTACAATTGGTTATATGAGTTTTCATAAATGATCTGTGATGTATTCGGAAAGGCTTGATTCAATCTGTTCCCAAGCACCTGGCCTAGCATTCCACTTCAAAGAAGATCCCAAGCATCTGACCCAGTTACACTCAGAAAATCCCCCATACGCCGAAGGACTGAAAGCTGTCTCTTTAATACTGTATTGCTCTTGACCAATGATAGAAAAATGGAAACCTGCCAATCACATTTCTTTGCACTGCCTTACCCCCACTTGTCCCGAGGCATGTTTTGTCTGTACTGACATGAGCTTCATATTGGAAATGTGAGGTTCTCTAAAGTTCGGGCAGGAACATTTCAGGTGACCTAGAGAAACAGGTTTTTGTTGCTCCATAGTTCAGATTAAAGCACTAATGAGCAACTCTAGGAATACAAAATTACATTGTCCATAATTGTTTTCAATATAGTCTGAAGATTGACCTGAAAGGCCCACGATACAGAATATTTATATCCAATCTGATCTTTGCTTTGAGTCAATGTTGAAAATGACAAATATTTAAACTTTGGTCTTACTGAATAATCTTTATTTTCCATCTAAAGTATTATTTCAAGATACTCAAATACAATAGGCTTCACCTTTTTGAAAACTGTTTCCTGAAGCTATCTCCAAATTCTGATAGTTATGGATGATAAAAACCTAGATGTGTTTCTTTATCACATCTTTGAAACTTAATAATATATTTTGTAAAGGACACAAGTATGACCATAATTTGAAAATTATCTCATAGGCACCTCCTTTTAACTTGACCTGTTTTGTATGCCTGGCCAACTAAATGTGTATCAGTGTAACTAATATATAATTTGTATAGGTTACTAAAGAGCATATTCATGGTTGATTACTTTTCTGCTCAGTACATTCTTAGCTTCAGTAATATTTTTATGATCATCTATAAACCAAAAGGATGTTCTAATGCCTCCTAAATTTTAAATTCTTTGGTTGAAATGACATAAAAGTAGTCTGTCATTCTATGTCCAACAGATATTGCTGTTCCCCTTAAAATTTTTAAGTATCTCATAAGTTTGATGAGTGGGAACAGTGACGAGTACAGACAAATCCAGTGAATGAAAGTTACAAACAAAATGGGTTATCGGGCTGATGTTCTAAGTTAATTTTCTTATCAGTTTGGATTCCAGCCATTTTTATCTCTGGTCATATGTACTAGATACATGTATGTATATCAATGTCATTGTATGCACATGTATACATATAGTTTATTTGATGTGATAAACATCAAAACAACAATGTGATGACCAAAAACAACACGAAGATGAAAGTTTATTTCATCTTAGAGGTCCAGTCCATAATCAAGGAAAGCCATGGTAGGAACCTGGGGGCAGAATGTGGGGCAGAAGGCATGAAGGAACACTTTACTGGCTTGCTTCGCCCATCTGCTCAGCTCTTATACAGCCAGCCACCCCACCCCACCCCCAACCTACACACAGTACTGTCCACAGTGAGCAGGGCCCTCTTACATCAATTAGTAATTGAAGAAATGCCCAATAGGCATGCTCAAAGGTCAGTCTGATTGAGGCAATCTCTAATTGAGACCCCTTCATATTACTCGGGATATGTCAGGTTTGACACCTGAAGCTAACTAGAGCATATAAAACTAAACTATTTCCACATGGCTCTCCAAGGAACCAAATTTAAATCTCCAAAGAACAGATTCAGGACTCAGGCAAACTATGGATTAAACAGCAAATCTTAATTTAGACTTAGATTACTATCTTAACTCAAACCATCTTGTTGTAATGGCCAAACTCATTTATGGGGTTGTTTGTTTTTATCTATTTGCAAGCTACTAAAGCAGCGCTGGATGTTTTCAATAGAGACCATACAATTTACATCACCTAAATGTCTATCTGGTCCTTTATAAGAAAAAAAAAATGCTCATTTTCATTGCACCTCACACTTTGTGATGACCTTTAGGAATCTATGTTCCAAAACTATAGGGTTTTTGCCTTCGTTAGGGTTATTTTTCTAATTATTCTTATTTTCTAATCAGGTGAGCTTTGTTTCATATTGCAAATGATCTCACAACAGTTGTGCAAGAGGTAAAATTAAAATTTCCATGTGAACAAAAATGCAAAATTATACTATTTCTGAAAACGGAAACTAATGTGATGAGTTAAAAGTAGAAGTTAAGATTTCTAGTTGTTTGAACATGCTTTAGAAACTTTAAAAACCATGTGAATTAGACAAACAAAAAAACAAATAACGCTCACTCACATTTAAATCAAACTGGAGCCCTATTGCTTAGCAAGCCACAGAATGAGCACCCTCAGGTTCTGAATTTCTCATGATACGATGAAGTAATTTCTATTGGATTAACATTTAGGAAATAGTGTGTTATTCTATGAAAATTACTTACTCATCAACAAGTGTTCAGGAGAACACTTACACAGGCAACTTCACTTTTAAAAACTACTTTCCTATATCCATGCTTCTCTGAGTGTTCTCTGTAGGTTTCATGTGGATAGAACCTTTAGGATATACTTTACTTGTCTAGAAAATTTAGAAAACCAGGAAGAGCAGTTTAGTCTATTTCTACTTAGAAAAATTATCCATCCTAAAGTATCTGCCTTAAGAGAACCAAGTAACTCAGTTATTGAGGGAAATCTAGGTATTTGTGGCTTGTTTCAGTTTGACTTTCAACATTTGTAACTGTAAAGGTCACAAATGAGATAGCAAGTAGGAAGCAATTATCAGTCTGTCGTTAGGAAGATCTACAATTTCTGTATGACGGAATGGAACAGTCTCTTTAAACTGTTGAAGCAATCAGTAAGACGATACAGCCACTGGGACATTACAGAATATGGGAACAAAAGACATGAGTCATCCTCTGAGCCCTGGTGGTTAGCATGGGCAGGAGACAAACTGCTGGAATGAGACAGGAAAGGTGACATGCATTAGGACTGTACATTCTTATCTGCCCATCTTCTAGATGGCACCAAGTTATTGATAAATTAAAAACTTAAAATGAGTAGATCAAAATCAATAGCTACTTTTCTTTCTAGAAATTAGACAGCATGGCTTAGAGGATATTTGGCCTTCATGGAAAGCAAGCTTAAAGGACATGACTCACTAATAGCAAAAGCTTCCCAGAAATAGCCCTTTCCAGGAACCCTTTTCCCACAGTAAATTTTACTGACAAGCCATTACTTGCAAAAGAGGAGACGAAAATGAATTAAGTCCAGTGATACTCTTCAGGTAGCTAAGATGTCTTAGTTGAAGAGAAAAGATAAATAATCACACATATAGCCTGTACTGAATACATGCAGATGGTAAGCACTCCAAGGTTGGAGAGAGGAAAATGGTCTCTTGTGGCAAGAATGTGCAAGGCTAATTTTGAAGGGTTAGACTAAGAAATGGCATAGCTGGGGTGGAGAAACGGAGGTAGAGGAGAAGAATTAGCACTGGATGAGAAAGGCTGAGTGAGATACACAGGGTATTGTGGAGTGGGCAGTAGTCTTAGACAGCCTTAGATCTAAGCTGAGCTCCTTGCTGCACTCTGGCTCTGGACAGCTGCAGGGGAAGTTCTCGAGAGCACCTGCCCCTGCTACTTGGCTAGTCTCCTAGTACATACCTAAGCAGGATAAAGTCACCCAACATAGTGAACGCGTGTTTGGAAGTCCACAGCTAATCTTCAGACCTCAAGCTGGTCCTGCCAGGTTAATTCTTCACTCTCTTTTGTCCAGTGTGTATAAGGTTATAATTATACAATATAAAACATCTAAAGAATCTCTATCTCTTATTGGAGACACTATTTTTCATTCTCTTTAAGACACCTGGATTTTTGTTTTTATAAATTACTAATTAGAATTACAGTGTGAATACTCTGACTTGAGTATCTTTATTTCTGATAATGTCTGTGGATAGTGGATGGTTACATTTCTCCAGGATACATGACATGAGAGACAGAGACAAAGGGGGGGGGGTGATGCTAAGAAATAAAGATACTATTAGGAAACAGAAAACAGGTTAGTGAACACTGAGGAAGGAAGACTTGCTGTGAGGGGTTTTCAGGCTTAGATGGCATTATCTGGGATGTCTTTTTGAGACTTCTCAGATGTGAAATTTGCATTGTTGGATTGTTGAAAGTATTTTGGACTAAAGGGACATAAGCAACTTTAATAGCAGCATGGGGGAGTATAGAATAGCATCATATGCAAGAAAACAGATTTCCTGTAGTTTAGACCACAAGTCATTAACACAAAATGAGAGTGTGTATGAAATGGAGAAAGAAAGTATAAATATCTTAATTTACACAGCTAAGAATATGGTTGGCTTTTACGCTTTCTAGTAAAAAGTACTAAAAGAAACTGTGAACATTTAATTTTCTAAATGTGTCAAAATGGTGCTATTGATTCCTTAATACAAAGTTACAATTATAATATTTTTAGGTAAGTATGTTAAGCCTGGTTTGGCTACAAATGTAAATACATAAAATGCTTGCAGTCAACAAAACCATGTCCATTTGCTAATGGCTGAGGTACTGTGTTCTTCAATGTGTGTGACTGACCCGAGTTCACACCTTCTATGAAGGGAACAGGACAGCCATTGGCTCTCTCTCAATTGCCAAAAGTCTAAGATATTCGATGGCTCAATGGATTTTCTTGGACACAGGTTGGACAACCCAAGTCAATGATTAAATATGCTCATTTGGTGATTGTAGGGGTGTTGGCCAAGAACTTGAAGAAAGACTATGTGACATGAGCAAAGTGAATGCTGCTAGGCTACCTGTAGAGACTGAGGACTGATGTAACTCTAAGTTCACCCAGACCGTCAGAGCATGCCAAAAGAAGCTAGCCAGTGCCTTGCAGCTGGCCAATCTGTAAAGGAATCTGCATGTACAATGTGATAATAAATCATCTAAGAGCCAACCTGAACTTTGCATTCTGTGATTTGAACAGTTAGCATGAATCAAGGCATACCATGGACATTTTCCTTAGAACTGAAATGCACAGCTGAATCACCATTCTTTTGGGTAAAATTGTACTTTGCCTTTAGTACTTTTAATACTTGCATGCTGGGATATTTACTGCCTAAAGGGTAAGACTGTGAAATTAATAAAGCTAGAAAGGCACATTAGTAATTATTTCATCTTTAGTAACTCCATTTTATTTAAAGTGAGTTAACACACCCTGGAAGTTAACTACCAATGTAAGTCCATGGTGAATGAGAAGGGAACAGCTGTGCTGCCACTCTTCAGCCCAATTCTCACTACTAAAATATCTGCTGGACATTATTGCATCAACTCATATGAAAAATGACTTTTCCTTACAAAGACATGAAAATACAGAAAATTATCTTAACACTTTGCAAAAACTATTGCCTTTTTTCTCTAGTATTGAATTTCACTTACAATTTTTCAAAACTTGCTGTATCAGTCATTATGCATGTTTTTTTTATGTTCACTACCACTCCATCCAAGATTCCTCCTTTGTTGAGAAAATACCAATATCCTAAACAAGACTTCTCAGTTGAGGTAATTGGGGGAAATACTAGAGAAAAACAAGAACCCTCTCAGTAAATCAATGTGTTACAAGACAACTTGATATTCACATTATTACTTTTACTTTGTTTTGCAACCTCTAGACTTCCTTCCTATTAATAGTCTGCTGCCCTGTACTTAAGAAATTTCACCAAAGCAAAACATATGTAGGATTATAATGCTTGAGAAGAGAATATTAATGAGCAAAAACGTTGTATTTTGGTACACCTGCTTCCCTCCATATTAATTTAGATCTTGTAGTTCATCCATCCACATAGCTGGTAACACATGAGCATAGATCCACACTGTCTCCTGGGAAACATCTGTAGTGCATTCTTTTTAACAGTTCTGTGTCATCTCTTGGTGATAAAAGCCTATGTATACAATGTGGACATTTTTGCTCAGAACAACAGCATGACAACAATGCAAACAGAACACTGCTGGCAGATTCCATGTAACATCAGCCATCGACTAACCTGAGGGAAAGCTCCCTCACCTCTTGACCTATGGGAATGATAGCCCTAGAGCCTCTGTCATTAGAAGAGGCTCCAAAATGTTTCTTAGTCCAGCAAGATAGTTTTCATTACTGTGTTAAGGGGTCATAGAAGTTATGGCATCCAGAGACTCCTCACACATACCTTGCAAAGTTTAACCTGTGGCTGGTTATCTAAAGTCACTACGGGCACACTCTCCAAGAGGCTGGAAATCCTTACTCTTGCTCCCAGCCAGCTTACAGCTTTCACAGAAGGGTGGGGGGGCAGACGGACAGACAGACAGACAGAAAGTGCCATGGCTTTGCCTTCTCAACTTGAATGCATTTGTAATCAATTCCTAGGGCTGGTCTGTTATTTCTTAAAAGGAAGATCAAGACAATGGCAGAAACATTGTTCTTCAGCTGAAAATATTAGTGATTACTTTTATCCAGATGTCTAAGTCACTCCAACTGCAATAACAACATATCATAAACTGGGTGGATTATGAACAAACATATTTCAACCATTTCTAGAGGAAATGGCCATCCAAGATCAAAACTGCCTGGAGGTTTGGCATCTGGTCTAGGCTGCCTTCTTATTGTCCATACATGACAGGAGACATTACATAAACTATTAATGACCTAATTACCTGCCAAAGCCATTAGTTGGAATAGGTAACATAAACCAGATGTTTAGGTGAAGAAACTCCCCATATGTGCTACCTCATAGCCATTCATTTTCTATTACATAAACCATTCCTACATGCTTTTTTATAACCTAGATTATGAATATTCTAGTAACTACTACTTATTGCAAATTAAAGTGTCCATTCCATTTAGCCAACTTACACAATTATTTAAATGTGCCCATCTGGCCTTGTTACTGTAATAAAAGCAGATACCCATTTGCACAAGCTACATAAGAGCTGCAACCATTTGGATGCTGAATGCCTCCACAAAGGTCCATGTACTTACACTTAGTCCCAGTGGTTCTGAGGTGGTGTCTAATAGGAGGCACAAAGGTTGCTGGGGAACACTAGGGGAACATGGGACTCTGGTTTTTTCCCTTTCTTTATTTTATGGATCAGGAGGTAAGTAGGGTTTTGTTTTTGTTTTTTTTCCCAGCACATGCTACCCTTCTAGTATGCTGCCATTACAAGAGGCCCAGTGCAAGACAACTGGATGCTAGACTAGAACTTTCAGACCTGTTTGCCAAAATAAACCTCTTCTCCTTAATCAGTTAATTTCTTCAGGTAGCAAGGTTGTAGATTTCAGGTAAAGATTTAGCAGTATTGTTGCTAATATTATGAAACATTGGCAGACTAGTGTGTGTAATTTGTTTTCCAGGTTTACATTTTTGTTTTTAAACAGTTCAAACAGTTAAATAACATTTGGTCAGTACTTAAAGTAACTTACACAAACAAGATCAGTGACCAGTAACAAGAAATCTTTATTCAGATATACTCCACTGTAATTTTAAAATATACATTTTATTTATATCATAGTTCTTTATCCTAATCCCATATATATGTACACACACACACACACACACACTCACAAGATGGTAACTTCCTAAAAATGGTCTCAAAATAATACATCATTTGTTGGACTGTAAGGGATGAATTTTTAATACATAGTACGTATAAAATCTCTGGGAACACAATGATGAAGAATTTAAGTCCAGTCCAGTGCTCTAGAATGAAGCTCATGTTTCTTCTATGCTCAGATCTCACCATCCCATACTTCTAGAAGCCCAGGTGAGAGCACATAGGAGCTGAAGCATAGTTTGGTCCTCAGCCTCAAAAGAAAAAAAAAAAAAAAAAAAAAAGGAAGGGAAAGAGGCTGGAAAAGTGACCATGTACCATGTACGTTTTAAAAAAGTCCTCATTAAATCCAGATTTCCATTAGCTTCCTTGATTCTGTTGTTACCTTTTCTCTATTGGGTTCAGAAAGCTACAACATCCATTTAATTAAAAGAAATTAACATCTGATCCTAAAGATGCTACTATGCTCTTGTAAACATGAGAAAGCTGCCATCCACATCAAAGGGAATTCTTAGACCTAACAGTTCAAGAGACAACAAGGGGCAAAGACTACAGTGTTTTCTCCTCTTCTCCAGAACCTTGGGTGCATTTTTTACCTCCAGAAGTTCATTTAATTCAGTATTAGTCAAGCGATCTTCAGGGAGAAAAGAAAGATGAAGGGGAGAACACCCTGCTAAGGGGAGCACAGTTTTACACCTGGAAACCCCCAATTTCAAACACACCCATTGTGAGCATGGACCAGGAAAGAGATCCTGAGGTTTACATGTACTACTCCAGTGGTCTATAGCAAAGAACTGAGAACACTACAGTCTATTATTTTTTTGTTGAGTATTGCTTTAATCACTGAATAATCAAGAATTTTCAACAAATATCAGTATTTTCTACCAAAATTTCATTTACATGAAGGTAACATTACAGCAAGTATTTCCAACACACACATTTCCTCAACAAGCTATAAGCTACAGGAAACAACTACACAGTAATGTGGTAGGTGATACTCTTCCATGTCCTTCAATGTCCTATCAAAAGCTACATTTAACAAAAATAATTCTGAAGCAATAATTTTTAATTTACTGGGAATAAGTAATTTATTTATTTATATTTCTAAACTACTTATGTCTTATTCAGGAAGCCCTGAAAGTGCTAGGCTATAAAAGATTTCTGTTTAAGAAAGCCATTCATGAATTGCCCATTTCATCTTATACCAAGGCAAATGATACACATACTATAGAATTGTTCATTACAATAGCTATAGGCCTCATGTGACTAATGAATGCTTCAATTATGGCTAGTCTACAGCAGTAAAATACACATACTATTTCAAAGAATTAATAGAGCCCATAAGGTATCTCAATAGCTTATTTTTAACATCAGTTACATATTGAAATATTTTAGACACAGTGAGTTAGAAAACACTGCTAAAATGAATTTTGGGTGTATATTTTTTTCTGCGTATGAATGTTTTCTCTGCATGTATGTATGTGCACTGTGTGCATGCCTAGTGCCTGCAGAGGCCAGACGGCACCAGATCCTCCAGAACTGGAGTTATGGACAGCTGTAAGCCTCCATGTGGGTGCTGGGAACCGAATCAGGACTTCTGCAAGACCAGCGGGTACTCTACTACTACTACTGACACCTCTCCAGCCTCTGCTAGGGTATTTTAAGTTACATATATGGCTTGCATTATTTTTCTGTGATAACACAGCTACAGAAGCAGCAGACCTAACTATATGCTAATATCATCCTCACTTTACAGTATTTTTATATTACAATACTTGAGATAAACACACTTAAACTTATAAATGTTCCTGAGTTTAAATACACACACACACAACACACACACACCCCTCTCTCTACTCTTAGAAACAAAACCAAACAAGTTCTAATGTTATCTTTCTCGTCCCCTTTCCTGTACTGGCAACTAGGATAAACTCTGGTTAAATGAGTATACAGAAATGCTCTTAAATTGGACTGCAGTGATAGGATATATGAGATAATGGAATATATGAGACCTTGTACTCTACACCAGTAAAAACAGATGAAGTTACAGAAGACACAGGTAGCAGTTAACAATTAACAGTCTTCACTGGACACTCTCAACTGCATTTTCTTTCCTTATTGCAAAAGAGAAAAGTGGCAAAGAAATCCAACAGTTGAAAAGTTACAATCAATTCAGACAAGGACCTTAGCAGTTAGTTAATAAACTTAGAAAACAGGACTCTGGGGTAATGGCTTCTGGCAGATCTTGAAAGCATTAGTTCAATAAAAAAACTCTGAGATTAGCCACTCAGAATGCTGATGCTGCCACCATTTGCTCCATAAATATCTTCACCACCAGGTACAAGAAAGATTTTTTAAGAAAGAGTAAAACCAACTTCACTTTTGACTGTCAAAAAGAATGGGAAGAACTGACTTTACACTTAGAGAAACAACCTCCTGCAAAACAGGCCAAACCATGCATCTGAGCCATTCCTCCATACACCTGAGCCATTCCTCCATACATCTGAACCATCATGCACTTTGGTCAGTCTTTTTGAAACTTGCCTGCCTGAGATTTTTTTTCCAGAGCTCACTTTACTCCATATTAGCCAAAAGAAAAAAAGCAAACCCACCCACCACCAACCAACCAGAAAAAGGAAAGGGAAACACATGTGCCCAGCAGTGGAGAGTAGAAATAGTAATACAGAAGGAGTGGACACTAAACAACGAGATAGCTCAAGGAACACAAATACAAAGGTATGTGTGGACATGCAATCAACACAAATTTCTACTTTAGAAGTAAACCAGGTAGACATTCAAGTCAAAGAATGATTTGGAATGCCACAATCATGAAGAAATGTTCCCTTAAGACAGCCCCACTAATAGTTCATTCTAGTCATAAGGAGGACATCCAAGCATCCCATTGAATCTAAGGATTCATTTGTTACAGCTCCACACCAACGCTGCAAGTTCAGTGATATTAAAAAAAAAAAAAAAAAAAAGAGTATGTGTAGAGCAGTCAATAAATTTCACTTTTTAGCAATGACCTTCTGCTGGTGATGAGGGGTACCACTATTTGTTTCCTATGCCAGCTACTGCTCAGTGTGATGTCACCAATGTATACCTGGCTGTTTTTAATCACTCCCAGAATAAATGGCACATAAAGACACAGGTATGTTTTTATAGGCTTTGCAGAACATTACCTAGATATCAAAATTAAACTGTATTGAATTGTGCCTATGGTTACAAGAATGGCTACTCTCTTGTTGCTTGTGGTCTTTCTAATACATAAAATAGTACAAGTAAATGAACAATGGACTTGATCTTTACAGACTATGGAGGACTTTTTCCTTTTGTCTAAGCTGTTGGCAAACTCACATAACATATCAAGAGTAAAGCACATTTACATTAAGAACCATTAAAATTTTACAAAATGTTCAAAAAGCTCCAAAATAACATGAATAGCATTGTGCTTGCACACCTTGTAATTTCCAAACAGCCAAAACCTTCCTCCCAAGGTGTTATTTTCACTTTTGTGAATAGACCACACTAAAGGGTCCCATTCTAAATCTTGGAGTTTTACCCTCTCCATTCCTAGACACACTTCCACAACATAACAGGGTGCAAACAAAAGCTTAAGAAAATTTAAATGACCTATTTACATAGCTACTTACTTTTAATATAAAATGAGATTGTTCTATGGAACCCAAAACACCTCCAATGTTTTTACAGGCTGTGCAGCAGATGGGATTGATGACATTTACAGGTCATGCAGCTGAGGGGAAGAACAGGCTCAGCAAACCTCAGCACTATGAGTTGAACATATTAAGCCTTTCGTAAAGCTTTTCGCAAATCACCATAGAAGTTGGTTAAAGTGCTTGCCATTGCTGTATCTACTGCAGACTGAGGGATCATGCCACGCAGATCTGTCTGAATATAGCCTGTTAAAAGACTCTGGCTTGGATTGTCTTTAACTGGAACACAAAACCAGCCGCAGGGATAGTTATAGCCACGAACAAATTCTGGTCTCGTTTCACTCCAGTCAAGACTTACTCCTACAAAACAGTTTTAAAATGACATCATTAATAGTAATAACTGGTGTTTGTCTAAAACTCTCATTTAAAAATATTATCAGATTCCTTGCTTAAATAATTTTCTTCTTACTCATAATAATGAAAACTAATCCCCCAGGAGTGACCACAGCAAAAATGAGAATGATAACTAACAAAGAGAATTCTGGTGCAGGGTTGACAGGTAAAGGGGAAAATCGAATCCCTTCAGAATAGATGACATAATATCATCTTGGTAACTCCTTGGAAACTACAAATCTTAGTTGCAGCAGCCAGGACTGAAAGTGGCAGGAACAAAATGTATGGTACCATAACTATTCCTCACAGGCATGACCATCCCCAACTTTAGTATTCACTAGTAAAATAAACAAGTAGATAACAACTTACAACTTAAGTTTATACTACATATATCAAAGTATTAATTTACCTACACATTTTAAAAACAGGAGGCTTCCAGTGGCAGTATTTTTAATTTTTAAAAAACCCCACAATTCAAAGAAGGATTGTATGTATGTATGTATGTATGTATGTATGTATGTATGTATATATTCCACTATACACATGTGCATATGCATACATGTATACCAAGAAACTATTTTGAGAAGCCTAGAATGAAATGTCAATTATTGGATCACTTTCTCAGAATCAGTCATGTTATCCATTTATGGTATACATGAAATAGAGGATATTATGTAACTGTTAATAACAAGTTATCAGAAATGGTTGAGGGCTCATCCTTAAACAAGACATTTACACTTGAAAGGCCCAGGAAACATTCCAGTAGTGGAAGTGGGCCCATGCTAGAAGCAGAACAAAGAGTGAAAGGCTGCAAAACACCATCCTCTAAGCTCAATACAACTACTGCAGTCTTGAACTCACAAGTATAGTCATCTTCACTGAGCCCACATAAAGACTGGCCCTGTCAACAACTGAAGGAAGAGGCTCATGGGACCCTACCTATTACTGTTGAACACTGATGGATTCTGGGAAAGAAAGAGTCATTTTCAATTGTGTGCCCACTGCTGAGCCCACCAGGCTCCAAACAAAATGAAGAGATATGAATGTGAGAAAGAGATGCATAGGGGTAGACAATGTAATAATAGGGAGAGAGGAAGAGTAGTCAGTATGCATGATGTACATGGGTGAAATTGCCAAAGAACAAATTCAACTAATACAAAAATGAAAAAACCCATGACAGTAAGTAATAACATATATTCTTGATTAATATATGTTGTCATATATTTATGATATTTAATCTGCCATTTAATCTCTAGAGTTTAGCATTAAAAAACTAGTAATAATTGAAGACTAAAAAATATACCTTATATGGAAGGACTCAGAGTAAAAACTTAACTATGAAGTAGACTTAAAGAAAGAACAAGAGCTTTAGGTTATTACCACAGGATAAAAGTCCTTCTTCATAGCCCACAGTATAGGAGAAATCAACAAACTCTCTTGGGGAAATAATATTCAAAAGTTGACCAGCAGTGGTGTAACGCATCACACAGCAATTCTAGAAGGAAAATAGGCTTATGATTGGTGTTATCAGCAGACACGTACAGTCATCTACCAAGATCAATCTCTAGTAAGAACTGACACTCCATTCAAAATGTTTTGGTATAATAGTAATTCCTACAGTGGTTCATTCGTAATTAGAGATATATTCTATAATTAGAGAAGGCTAATTCAATCAATTATATGGGCCTAGAACATTTATAGAATGAAAGGGTACAAACTGTTTCTGAACTTTGAAGACTAAAAAAAAAAAAAAATCCACAAATATGTGATGCTTTGACTTAAAAAAAACAAGTATGATAAGTAATAAGTAAAAACAGGTAACAAGAAGCCCCTTCAACTAGATAGTTGTCTAGTATTTAAGGCAACAATTTTAGCTCTCGTCTTTGATTTTAATTTAATATAACTGGAAAATCTACATTTAACCTAGAAACCTAAATGAGATTTTAGACCCTTAACCAAAATTTTACAATTAAAGACGCTTAAGACTTTCATAAGCAACAAAGGGAGAAGGACACTGGAAAAAAAAAAAAAACTCAGTACTAACATTCATTAAAATTAGAGTTGGTGGCTCACGCCTTTAATCCCAGCACTCAGGAGTTGGAGGCAGGCGTATCTCTGTGAGTTTGAGACCAGCCTGGTCTACAAGAGCTAGTTCCAGGACAGCCTCCAAAGCCAGAGAAATCCTGTCTCGAACCCCACCCCCACTGCCCTGGCCAAAAAAAAAAAAAAGTTAGGAACTAAACTTTAATCTCAAAACTAGGGAAATAGGGATAGGTAGAACTCTGAGTTTGAGGATTAGCCTGGGCTACATATCTAGTTTTAGGCCAGTGAAGGTTACACAGTGAGACCCTTCTCAAAAGAAATAAATGAATGAACAAATAAATACATAAATAAAATGGAGAAACTTGAGTTTTTAAAAGGCAGCACAGGAATCTCCTGTGGTATCTTTGCTATGACTACTATTCGCAAAGAAATTAATGTAATAAATGTAATCATATACAAATGTGGATACTCACAAATGTGTGGGGTCTCTCTCTCTCTCTCTCTCTCTCTCTCTCTCTCACACACACACACACACACACACACACACACACATACACACACACACACACACACACACACAACCTCTGTAGTGATCTTCCTAAACAGATACCTCTTCAAAGTGCTCCAAAATATCCAGTGAAGTCATTAACCGGTCCCAATCCAAGCGCCACGGCCCTGGGCGTATGTGGTCTATTACACTATTGACAACATCATCCATAACACCTTGGGCTTTGTAGCTGTAGAACAAGAAAAGAAGCAAAGGCTATCCAAATGAAAATTTTCAGTGCAGAGCAAACAATGAAAATAAGAGAAATTTTTTTTAAATTTAAATTAAAAACAATTTTATTTTACACACCAGTCCCAGTTCCTTCTCCCTTCTGTTCTCCCACTCCCCCACCATCTCCCCATCCCACTCACTCCTCAGAGAGGTTGATGCCTCCCTTGGGAAATCGTAAGTCTGTCACTTGGGCAGGACTGAGGCACTCCTTGCTGTTGTATCTAGGCTGAGAGAGTATCCCTCCATAGAGAATGGGCTCCAAAAAGCCAGTTCATGCACTAGGGATAAATTCTGGTTCCACTGCCAGCAGCCCCATAGACTGCCCACGCCCCCCAATTAACACCCGCATTCAGGGGGCCTGGTTTGGTCTTATGCAGGTTCCCCAGCTGTCAGTCTGTCCATGTGCTCCCACTTGCTCAGGTCAGCTGTTTCTGTGGGTTTCCCCAGCATGTTCTGGATCCCTTTGTTCATCACTACTCCTCTACAACTGGATTCCAGGAGTTCAGCTTATCTGTGAATCTTTGCTTCTGGTTCCATCAGCTGCTACTGGATGAAGGCTCTATGATGGCATTTAAGGTAGTCATCAATCTCATTATAGGGGAAGGGCACTTAAGGTAGCCTCTCCACTAATGCTTAGATTCTTAGTTGGGGTCATCCTTGTGGATTCCTGGGAATTTCCCTAGTGCAAGGTTTCTCGTTAACCCCATAATGGCTCCCTCTATCAAGGTCTCTTTCCTTGCTCTCCTTCTCTGTCCTTCCCCAAACTCAACCTTCCTGATCCCTTCATGTTCTCCTCCCTGTTCCCATTCTCCCCGCTTCTCTTTCTTCCCTTCCTCCCCCTCCCCCCATGCTCCCAATTTACTCAGGAGATCTTGTTCCTTTCCCCTTCTTGGAAGTGTGTGTGGGGGGGGGACATGTGTTTCTCACTTAATAAAGTTTTTATAAAGGAAAAATACTCTAACAACTTGTCTAATAAATAAAAGCTCTACCAATTATTTTATCAAAATATATCCTTTGTCCTCAATCTAATTAGAAAACAGAAAACTTAAAAGTTATACTACATCACCATAAACAGTGATGTCCCTTCACATTAATATATAGTCCTAGTCTACAGCACATTCCAAAACTTCCATGTAATACTGTCCTCTCCTCACTATTCTCAAACATTAGCACATGTATATTGTTGCCTAACTATATCCATACTCTCCCATCTACACCTCACTGCTCTTTCAAATTCTTTAATAGTTGCTGTATATGTGTGTGTGTGTGTGTGTGTGTATTCCTAAATATAAATGTTCAGTCTGCATGTTACTTGTATGTATGTTTTTCCTGGCTGACTATTTGGTACTGGATAACTTCTGATACTCTGTTCCCTGGAGTAGACTATTTCTCCCACTTTCAGCAATCTTTAGTTGCCTGTAGTTCTTTGTGCAAGTTTGAGGCCTCCTGGGCTTCCCCCATCCACTTAGGCATGTTGTTGTCCTTGTTGAGCTCACATTTAGGGATATATCTACAAATAACTCCTACACCGAAGGCTCAAGGAACTTTATGGAAGGGGAGGAAAGATGGTCAGAGCCAGGGAGGATCTGAGGGTTTGAGGTGAGAATCTGTCTCCTTGTAATTTCAGAAACTACACCTATAACGCCCATACATGACTACACTGGCTTTTAAGAACCTTTTAGTCATGGAAGAGATTACATACATATAAATGGGATACAAGTTATTAGAAAAGTTATATGTATGTATGTATGTATACAATTCCTTTAAAATTAATGAAATGATAATCCAACAGAAACTGGGCAAAGCACATGTTAAGATAATCTCGAAGGAGAGGCCTGGAGAAATGGATCAGAGGTTAAGAGTACTGGCTGCTCTTCCAGAGGGCCCTGGTTCAATTCCCAGCACCCACAACTGTCTGTAACCTCACACAGACATACAATTGGGCAAAACACTAATATATATAAAATACAAATAAATAATTTTGCCAGGCGTTGGTGGCACACACCTTTAATCCCAGCACTTGGGAAGCAGAGGCAGGCGGATCGCTGTGAGTTCGAGGCCAGCCTGGTCTCCAGAGTGAGTTCCAGGCTAGGCTCCAAAGCTACACAGAAAAACCCTGTCTCAAAACTCGAAGGTGAACAGATACACTCAGAAACACTGTAATCAAATGCACACTAACAATATAGCATTTTATTCACCCCTCAAATTGCCATGAATCTGAGAACAGCAACGGGTCTTTCCTTGGAAAGCTGCATACTGTCACAAATTTGTATACAACTCAAGAGGAACGCCAAGAAGCTACATGCACACCTGGTAAAGCTCTTTTCTTAAATTCTAATTTAATCACTCCCACCTTTCTCAATGTTATTCCACTAAATACAAAACTTTAGAGAAAGTATGGAAGTTGGCAGAGGGCAAGCAATATTTCATTCCTTTGAACAGAATGAGGCATGCTTTAGAAGCATGTCTCCTCACCCCCAAGCTGGATGCTCTAGCTGTGTAGGTGCAGCTTCTTCCCCAAATACATTTCTCATCCACATTTAAGGAGCAGAGACAATTCTTTTACCTAGAATATGAATTAGCCCTTTGTTTCTTAAGAAATGTCTATTAAGTCTCAGTAGCACAGTGCTCTCTTAGCTCTTTCTGTGCCTTTCAATCCCAGCTGGGAAGGACTGATCTAAAGGACTGCCTACAATGCTTGATCCAACTCCAGTCTCCCATCCATGTCAGCAATACTGTACAACTCATGTTTCTGGAAACAGAACATAGACTAAGCAGGACCAGCATCTTGATTTTTAAAAAGGGATGAGCCCTAAGGATTTGAACATTCTACTCCACTACCATATGCCAACTGTCCATACTGACTTAAAAAAAATCAGTATGCTTTTCTTGACTATAGGCATAATTCATGTTCAACTATCAGACTAAAGGGGAGAAGAATAGTTACTCATAATACTACTATTTAGAGATGAATCTTGTCTTGGGCAAAATTACGAGCATTTTTATATCATTAAATAAACTTTTAAAACACATTTAAAGTCTACCAACATTCTACCAAGTACAGATATTTTTATAACTTACTATCAAGATGCCAGTTTTTAACATTCATAATAATGTCAGGATGAAACATCAAATATCTAAATCACTATTATCTTACTGATGGGGTTGTCAATGTGAATTTTTTTAACAGAATGTTAGCTGGGCACAGGAATTCATGCACTTAGGAAACTGAATTAGAGGACTGACCTACACAGTAAGTTCAAGGCCACCCTGTCTCGAGTCATTTAAAAAAGTCCTATAACATTTAGCAATGTAGACTATTAGAAGTCATCTATGCCATGCTAAGAAATTCAGATTTTTATTTGCCTACTGCTATTATTGATGGCCAATGCAATCCACAAAATATTTGGCCATTTTAAGGCTTTGAATTTATATAACCAATTTGCTTCTCAGAAAGTTTAAAACCCATAAATTCTACTGTGATCATGTTATATAACGTAATGAGTTATAAAACTGATTTACTTACAGATACCCACTAAACTCTTCTGAGGGTTTTCTCCAAACTGTTACATCTTTCTAGAAAAATATAAACATTATATGGTGATAATCATACAGGTAGAACCTTATATGCAAAATTAATTCTTTAAGTTTAGAGTACTTAAGTTTGCATTAAAAACAACTTAAGCAATTTCTCAGAGAGAGTAGTTACTTATGCCACAAAGATATCTGCATTTGAATTTCTTCTGTTTCACTCCATACTTACATTATACAACTTAAAGATTTTCTAGTACCTTAGAGATTCAAAGAATTTAAACATTCAGTGGCAGCACTATATTAGTGGCTATTATTTGCTTCAGCCCAATCTTAGCTATTTACTATTACTGACACATTCAGTCTACAACATTAAGAACATTAAATATTTCATTCTCAAACTGTCCATGCCTTTTTAAAATTAAATAATTCACATTTATTGTGATAATGCTATCTCAAATTAGTTCCTACATGTTTTCCTCCATTGTTTCCCAACTGACTCTAAATATAAAACTACAGACCTAAAGAAGAGCCTGGCTTCTAGGTTTGGCTCTACCACTCTGCCAAATCACATGGTAAAGAGGAATGCTAACTGGCCCCTCACAAACTCTTGACACATCTGACAGGAGAACAAAGTTTCAATGACCATCCTTCCTTTAACTCTTCCTTTGTTGACTTGTAAAACTGTTCTTCTATCTCATTGCCATGAATCAATTTTCAAGTCCAATACTAGTAAAGAGCTAATGGGCTCCTTCCTTGTTAAGACAACACACCATCCCATCTGTAGAATTATCCACTGCATGTCCATTTAACATTGCATTTCTCATCCATATTTTTCCTAATATTTTAAAAGTCATCCGACAACTCACTGGCCATACACTAAACACCCAAACAGTGATTACATATATTTACCATTTTCTTGGCAACTCGCCACTTATCTTCTTCAATGCTATGATACTGGATCAGAGTGTTTTGAAGTTTAGTTGAAAAGGAGGCAACATCAGACAGGCTTTCCATTTTGATCTTCCTGTTATAGAAACCAAGATTACTACAGTAAGTCAAATCTTTATTCAGAGTAAGTTCTCCTGGGGGAGCTAAAAAGGACAGCTGCACCTGTACCTGTGCTCCACTCCCAATGAACTAATTGGACACTCTGAGAGCAGGAGCTGAGTAGAAGTTTTCCCTGAAAGCCTGAGATCAATACTCAATAGCCAGGGATAATAAGCAGACTCTTTGTTATTAGAATCACTCCTATAAAATAATAAAAAGAGACAGATGGAAGAGGGAGGAGGTGGCTCTCAAGTATTCCAGCTCTTCAGGAAGTTCCAAAGTCCACACCCAGAGGCCTATTTTGAACTTTGCTTCGAAGGAGAATCTCTATATGTCCAGCAACATATCTTAGCAATTTATTATTAAAGTGACATTGATTCCCAAAGGCTCGGATTCACCCTTAATTATTAATAAAGATTCCTATTTACACCATCATTCCTCATTGCCTAGTGTTCTATTACCTAGGGTTGTATATTCCTTAATCTAAGCTTATCAAGACTTTTGATCTTTGGACTTGGGATTTCTTTGCCTGAACTGATGGATTCCAAGTTACAGCATAACTAACAACTTGCAATGCCAATTGCTGTTAAAACTCCTGTCCTTACCCAGACATGTGCAACTTACTATCGTATCTTTGTTTTATTCCTCATAGTGCTTGGCAGTGTCTTAAGCTGATTTATTATTGGTGTATAATTTCACTCTTTTAACTAACTCACCTAACTAACAGACCAGAGGTCTCTGTCATATTCACCACTGTCTAATTCTCACCTAGAACACTTTGTGGCCTTTAATATCACTGTTGACATTTTTTCCACATACAAGATTTGGTATCCTTTTATTATCTTTTGATGCCAAGATACCAATTCTTGGCATAATTCCTACATCATCCTTACTCTTTCCATACCTATAAAAGGTTAACAGAGAAAAGCCGCCCATTACACCACCATCAAATCACTAAAAACAAAACCAGGAAAAACTTCATTAATAATTCTATCTTCCAACCAGAGCTCAGAACTATTGATCTAAACTAAAGGTTACAGAAATAAATCAAAGCTGTAGCCAATATTTAAATATCACAATGTAGAGTATAGAAGCCTCAAATTCCAAAATTAAGTAGAAAGATGAGAAAATATACATGAAAAATTCAATAACCTAAAACTTGAGATCCACAAAATATAAAACTTCTAAGTATAGACCACACCTATTCATGTAAAGTGGATGAGCTCATTCCAAAAGTCTACTCGTCAAGAATATAGAGCCACTAAAGAGCCTGCCAGCTTAACAACCTTATTCAAGGGTGTGGTATAAACAAGTGCAAATTCTTGGACAGCTTATAAAAGAAATGTACCCAGTACTGGGTCATTGTGATTTGGCCACATTCTTTAAACCCAGAGGCCTCCTGCTAGCTTCCTGTTGGTGACAAACACGAACTTTAATTATTTTCAGAATTATTTGAAATAAATCAAATGAAATGGAAAGCCGCTACTATCACACTCAAACATTAGCTTTGTACAAAGCAGGTACAGAAATGTCAGCAGTACAAGCTACCTATAAAGATGAGAATCTGGAACTTTAAGACATTTATCTTGGCAATTATTCACATCTACACACCAACACAATTTCAAGCCTTCTGGTATCGCTTATGTGCAGCAGTGCTCCACTTGGGTTAGCTCCCTCCAGTGTTCTCTTACAATCCACACTGTAACTATTCATTTATAGGCTATCATTTAGCTGATCTTTTGGAATATAAGATATAGCTAGCTGTTCAGGGTTGTGCTCTTTCTGACCAGCATGGCGTAGAAACTCAATAAATAAAATATGCATTGCCACTGACACCAATCATCTGTGAACTTCTGAACACAGAGAGTCCCCATTACCATAAAGAATGAACAGCTTCTCAAGGTCTACTACTAAGTATTTACCAGTATCCAGTTATAAAGAATGGAAATAAGATAGAGCCAAGCTTTTGACTTATTCTGTCCCTTAAATCTCTGTGGCAATTAACAAAGCTAAAACTCTAGAAACTGATTAATAGTATCTTTAAGGTTGCTGAAGAAGGAAGGAAGCAGAGATTGAAATAAATATAACATCAAAAGTTCTCTTTTAATCTTTGAAGTGTTTCCTCAGCAGTTAATTCCTGCATGGAAGTTCAGAATAAATAATGGAACTGTCTAGGTTTCGATGTTTGCGTCTGATCGCCTCTCTAAACACATTCTAGAATGAAGGGAGGTAGTATTAAGTTGGCAAGGTTTTGGCTCTCCCCTGATAAAACTGAGTGCTTGGATTAACTGAAAACAAAGCACACAGTTTGCCCTTCTGCCACTTTTTAAATACCACTCTGAATTTCCTCTTACTAACGAAATCTTTTATTCCCTTGGTGTTGTTATCAGAAATTTCCCCAACCATAACAAAGATCAAAGATAAGGGGCACCACCTAACTAAACACTAACAACAGCATACAAAAGGTCATAAATACTGTCAGGGCAAGAGTTAATTATTGTCCACTGTATATCTTTTTTTTTTTAAAGTTAACCTTTATGTTTATGTTTTCTATGTCCATATTTCTGAATGAAAACTACTGGGGTTTGAGAAGATTTTCCTGATGCTATATATTAGCAACAAAGTCTTGACTAACAAAGTTCCAGTTATTCTCAACTATATGCCACAGTGAAATAGCAACAGGCTCTCTTTTAAACACATGACATTTTAGAACCCACAAAACAGCTCAATGATTAAAAGTTCATGAGTTTGACCAAAAAATGATGCCCCCCAAAGTTGTTCTTTGACATCCACATGTCACATGAACCCTGCCATGTGTACACCTACACATACACATGTACACACACACACACACACACACACACTCACTCACATCCAATGCAAAAAATCTTGAAAATACTTTAAACATCCCCATAGCTATTTGTTCTTTTGTAGTTTAATACACTTACTAAAGATTTTCTGGCATCTGAACTTTTAATCTTCCATTATTCAATTAGTATAGTTTTTATGGGCATCATGCCAATTTAACAAGCCACAGATTTTCTTCAACAAGACAGCAAACTAAGGCCTTATCAAATTATACATTCTAACATAAAAATATTAACAAATGCTCAATCTCCAATCTATCTTGAACCACTAATTTAACTTTTCTAACTCCAGTCAATTACGGTAGCTACCCATTGGCCCTTGCTCAATATAAAGGCATGAACTATGAAAGCATAGTTATATGGTAAGTGTGTACAATGACCCTCTTTCAAATGCTCACCTTGACAAGCTGCCTGACAATATTAACACTCTTTACAATGTGCAATATTTACATTCTAACGACAACACAGTCTGAATTTTGAATGTAATGGTGTTCAACTCTTTAATGCTCTTAGTCCTTTTGTAGAATAGTTTTTAAAGTAGTTACGCCCTATTACGTGGTTAGTCTTTCTGATAGTTTTACATAGTGCCTTTCCATGTGATTATCGTTGACAACCTTAAGAGCGCATCCTGCCTTTATCACTACTTTACAGAATGGAAAGCAGCCATGGAAAAGCGAAATTATTTGTTCCAGATTCCAAAGACAAATAAGTGAAGGAACAAAAGCTCCAAGCCAAGCTCTTTGATCTGAATTCACAGGTCAATCTTGAAAAAGCGATCCGTAGACTCTCACAAACTTTACATAAAAACCCGACTTCCACAATGTATTTAACTGTCTTCCTACCTCCTGAACCCCCAAACCTCAAATAACCTTCCTTAAGTAGACACGAAAGAAATCTGCAGCAGTAACTTCTATGAGTTACTACATGGACTTGCAAGTTGCTGAGCACTGGGGAAGTGTCTGTCTCTTGGGAACCCTGTCCCCATGGAAGCTCGACCACAGGAAATGGCTCTTGCACCTCTTCCAAGGACCACTTAAGAGTCTCCGCAGAGCACGCCCTCAGAACCTCCCCCCACAGCCCTATGAGGCCGAAGTCACCAAGTAACAGGTGAGGAAACTGAGGCCTACTCGGCTCGCGGCTCTGGAGCGGCGGCGACTCTGGTCCCGCTCGGGTCTCACCCGCACCCAGGGTCAGCCATGGTTCTCGCGTCGGAGGGGAGCAGCGCCAGGAAACGCTCGGCCCCACCTGTCCGCCCGCCCGCCCGCCAGCCAGTCCTCCCTCCAGGCCGTTACCTGAGGATGCCAGACCGCCACCAAGTCCGGGAAAACGCGGCTCGCCGCTCCTGCAACCCCGCGCTTCGGCAAGCTGCTTTCCACCCCGCCCAGGCGCTGCCCGCAGCAGCCAATGGGCACGGGGTGCCTTCCGACCACAGCCAATCAGAATGAAGCAGGCAGCTCGGGTCAAGGAGGGTCGGCGCGCGCCCGCAGCCCCGCCCCGCGCGGACCCTTGGGGACCTCGGGGAAGTGTTAGCGGAGCAACGTGTGTTTGCTGGGATTGGCTGGCGCCTCGGCGTGAGGGGTCCCGATTGGCCGCCGAGGATGGACCGATTCCGCGTGGGTCTGGGCTGGTCCGAGCCTGACTGAGTTCCCCGGGTGTGCGGGTTTGCCTGTGGGCTTGGATTAGGGCCCGTGTGCCATGGCCAAGTGATTGTGAAAGGTTTGTGGGAAACTGCGGGGGAAATTACAAATGAGGAATAATGGTGAGGGAGAAGGGCCCAGAGTCTGCATTGTGAAGATAAGATCCCAAGTGAGGCACTGCTAAGGCAGGATGCAGAATCTGGTGAGAAAAGTCTCCCCCAGTTAGGAAGACCCCTCTTTCTGATTGCTGTCTAGCCTGGTTCTGGAAGGTAAAACTTAACAGTGCAACCACGGTGTAAGTTGACCTTTAGCCAAACGGTGTTTCTTGTCTTCGGGTAAGAGAGTTCAGAGAACATCCTTGAAAGTAGAGGAGAGGTGTTTGGCAGCTGTGTTTACCAAACTCAACGTTCTGGTTTTCATCCACTCTAATAAGAGAAACATTCATGCTAATAGCTATGAAGTTATCCGTCTGATGTGATTCTTGCAAGTCTGAACTCTGAAGACTAAGTTGTTTGCAAATTGCATTTACTAAGATAACATAGCTTGAGAACTGAGGGTAGGAAGGACTGCAGCCATTATTTTTGAGAGACCTGCAGTAAGAATAAATAATACCATCGTAACATTTTAAATTAGCCTTGCTAAAGAATCACTAAACACCATTTGCTAGTGCTCACACTTCACAGCTCATTGAATCCATCGAACAATTCCCTAAATAGTTTTTTTAAATTTATTTTTAAAGTTTGCAGGGTTTTGTTTTGTTTTTAAGTGTATGTCTGTACATTAAGTGTGTGGTGCAAATATTTATTGCCCACAGAGGCCAGGTGGCTAGAAGAGGGTGTCAGATCCCCTAGGACTGGAGTTACAGACCTTTCTGAGCTGCCATGTGGGTGCTGGGAATCCAAACCCTGTATTCTGGAAGAGCAGCAAGTACTCTTAACCCGGAACCACCTCTCCAGCCCCAAGATAGGTGCACAGTAATGATGAGAAGCTACTGGCATAGATCATGAAGCACTTAGTTACTGAGTAGCTCAAGTGGAATTTGATCATCTGATTTCTAAAACTGAGGCTCTTTATCTCCACAAAACTTATTCTGTGCTTCCTTGTTCTTTGTCAGACAAATGTGTACCATAGCTGGACAAGACATGAAAGACCAAACCCTGGAGATTTACATGATTTGACAGTAAAGAAGAACAACTTTGGAAAAATAGGAAGTGTCTGTCATTCTTAGAATTTAAGGCAGGAGACACCACTCAGCAGCTCTAAGTATTCTCCCAGAGATGCATGGAAAACATGTTAAAGCAAACGACTTTTACTTTGAAGGAGAACTGCATGAAGTCATGATATCACATGTACACACGTGATTTCTTGTCTCTGTTGAGGAGACTTTGGTTTCTTTTTGTTTGTTCTTCATCTTTTGCCCTGTGGTTTCTTAGTTAGAAGGAAGTTAAGGTAGTTGAAAACCGTTGTCTCTATCAAAGTGGAAGGTCACTAAAGCAAGACCTCAGGTTCAGAAAAAAGAAAATATTTCCTGGACCTGTTATTGAAGGATTTTCTATGCTCCATGGGCAATGTTAATTGCTTTTCATATGTTAACCCATTTAGTCCAAATATAAATCTGATAACAGACATGTACTATTACCTCTGTCCTTACACATATGGAGGGAGTGCAGCATACAGGGAAACAGAAATGCCTTCCAAATAGTTTGGAAAAAATGAGAAAATAAGTCTTCCATCTAGTGTTAAAATATAAAAGAGACATGTATAAGAGATTTGATTAGCTCTGTGGAAAGTTATCCAAAAGGTACAAAACCATTTCCCTGACAAGCCCACTCATCTGATTTAGATATGAACATATCTAAAGAAAAGCAGAAGTTATTTCTTAAACAATATACTAACATTTTCACAACTGTAAGCAATAAATCTAGAAATGGAATAAAATGGCACATAAATATCCGCAGCTCCCTGAAATTAAAAAAATGTTCCCTAAACTCTATGATCCTACACAGGACCATATGATACCTATGAACTACAACCAAAATCAATATCTCAAGATATACCTAAAGGTACAATAGTGGCACCCACATTATGACAATAACCAACATTAATGTAATTAGACTCAGACCTGCTTAACAGAAGGGAAATCATGCCTGCTGCTGTAAGCCTAATCAACCATGTATACCTATTGAGGCTATGGATCTTAGAAGACCTGCTTCCTTTGGTTTCTTGAACCAGTATAATTCTTAACTGCATTGTAGATACCTAACCTTTATAACCACAGATAACACACAACTCTAGCAGCAAGGCTCAGGGAACATCCTGGAAGAGGGTGTAGAAAGATTGTAAGAGCCATAGAACCAGAAGTCTACTGTGAGATTGTGCCTTCTATGACAGGGAAGCTACACCCCCAAAGTCTCAACAACATGGCAGCCTAAACAAGACCTGAGCAATTCCAACAACAGTTGACATCCCAATGTAGATGGGAGAAGTCTCACTGGGACTTACTCCTTGACAGTTAACAACTGCTGAGAGAGGGAGAATGAGTCTTCCACAGGGACAAGCCCTTTAATTGGTTATCCAGGACCAAGTGCTTAGCCCTAGAAGCATATATACAGGCTACCCTGAGTGGTTTTAGTTCATGTGTTGATTAATTTGTATGTATATGTAAGAACAATGTTTAAAGAAGAGGTGGCCATGAATTTGGGAGGGAGGTATGCATTTTACACTGAGGAGTAATGATAATAATAAATTTAAAAGTAAAGAAACAAAAGAAAAATTAGTTAAATGGGATATGACATTAAGCTGAAAAGGCAATGAGGAATCAATATTATGGAGAGAAAGCTTAAACAACCATACAGGAGAATATATAATACATAATTATTACTTACATAATTACATAATACATAGAATACATAAGCAAGCATAATACCAAATGAAAACCCCGCCTTTTTTCTGGCTCTGTACCCAGTGTAAACTGTATTTTGTCCCTAGGTCACTGAGGGCTGGAGCTGTATTTTCGCTGAATCTAAGCAGATTCTCCTACTATTAAATATAATATGTAAACTCATTTCTTCCTTTCAACTGTTTTACAGAGCTTCAATGATTAACACACTTTCAAACCTTTCTGGTTAAGATATACACTTATGTATACTGATATATTGACCTCTTTGGAGATAAAAAGCCTCCTGCTAAATGTTTCTCAATGTCTGAACCAGTTTTTTAATATGCCTAGTTCAAGAGATCGTATCTGATGCAAGTCACTATGCCATAGGCAAAGTTTTACTAAGATTTTTAAATGTCCAGTTTGGGAATCTAAGTGATACAAAATAATTTATTTAAAATACTTATTTTTCAACAGCGATTCCTTTGAGACTAAACTTATGAATCCATTTTTAGTAAGCCAAGTAGGTCACAGACTGAGGACCCAGGAATAAGAGACACCATTGAGGTCAAAGAACATATCTGGAGTAGCTAATGAATATAAGCTGGATTCTTTGACTGTTTCTCCTTGGGGACCAAAGGAAAGCAACCAAAGACTATCAATAGTGCCAGCTAGACTGCAGATGTGAGTTTCTGCCCACAAAGCAGCAAAGAGAGGCACCTAATAGTTAAATTCAGAGAACCTTGAAGGAATTTCTATGAGGGCCTAAGAATTGCTGCTAAGCCTAACATTTAAGACAAGGGTGAAATTTACTTAGGTAGTATTTTTTTTTATCTCCACTATACCACAAGTTTCTCCGAAAGAGCTAGGAGTCTGAATTTTGCATATTTGCCTGTCTGTGGGTTGACACCTGTTACCTCTCTCTGTCTCTCTGTGTCTGTCTGTCTGTCTGTCTGTCTGTCTCTCTCTCTCTCTCTCTCTCACTCTCTCTCTCCTTTTCACTTTCTCTCCTTCTGTTTTTCTTTTTTAATCTTTACTGAGCTAACATAAAGGAAAGTGTCCTTCATTAGCCTGGGCCTAGGTCCCCTTGTCTGCTAGTGTCCCATTAAGATGACTTGTTATCTTGCTTGCTGTAGGAAACTCACTGGAAGTAGAAAGTTCATAAAGTCACCCCCAGGACTGACGTAAAAATTTTCTCATCATGTATGTTATGTTTTTGAAGAAAAAGAGGAGGGCGCAAGATGAGACATATTAAGAGACATTAACTAGTTTATTATAGGCCCGGCAGAGTAGGGAAGACTAAGAGAGAAGAGGAACAGGGGTAATGGCTGACCGCCATGGCCGGTCGCCATAGAGAGGCAGAGAGAGCGCTTAGGTGGGAGAAGAGCAGAGTGAAGAAGCAGCAACAGAGAGAGAGCGAAGCAGGAAAGTTGGAACTTGTAAAGGGAAGACTGCCCATGTGCATTGAGGTTCCACATGTCCAGAGTCCTCACACAGGCCATAATGCATGGAGGGTGACGTGGTGATGACGTAGCACGTTTTCCTGTGAGTACCCTGACTGTTGTCAGGGGGTGGGATCTGTCTCTTAAAGAGGTAGAGCCGATAGCATCAAAGCCTGAACCTTTCAATGTATGTTTCGTTAAAAATGTTGTAAACATGCAGGCAAACAGAACTAAATTCCTGATACTAAGTGGCTTTGACATTTTTTAAACAGAAATTCAAAGTAACCGAGGAAGCATAAAAAATAAATTTGCAAGACTCAAAGACACAGAACCCAAACCTCAGAGATCCATCTAAACCTTGTAAGTATCAAGAATGGTAGAACCCCCACGAACTTCAGGAATCTTCCCCTTAACGTCTTACAATGGCTCTTCACTTTCCATAAACTTCCTTTTCTCCATAGGAAATCTCTTTACTACTAAGCTCCTTAGTAAATAATGGCTCCTCTTGCTTCTCTAGTGTATTTAGATTTTCCTTCCCCTCTGGCTTCCAAGGCTGTTTTCTATTTCAAAAATAGTCCAGACAAAATGTCTCGGAGAATTGCCTCTCAACACCTATTTACCTGATGCTTATGAAAGACTTCTAAAATTTTCCTTTTCTTTTTTAATTTTGCTTTAATTTTAAAAAGTTTTTTTTTAAAAAAAACAAGATCTAATAAGCACATACCAAGTAAACGTGGGTGCAAGTGTGTGTGCAGTACTGAGTGAGTGGGAATTCTGGAGTTCTGGGAATTCCAAGAAATCTGGTGTATAATTCTATCTGAAGTTAAGAGAAGGAACCTACAGTATTAGATTAATTTCAACCTGAAGGGTCATCTGTAAATACGTGGGTGTTAGTTAGAAGACAAAAGAAGGATTAAAATAAAGAAACTTGGAAAAAAGGATGAGTGCTTGTTGATGGCCTAATTAAAAAGACATGCCAGGCTAAGGTCAATATGAGCATGGCGACAGCTTTATCTCCATTTTAAGTTATTGGGAATCGAAAATGAAATGCAGTACTGAGTAAAAGAAAAGTGGATTAGGGGTGTTTCTTTTGCTTTGATCCTGGAAATTAGGACATCTGGCTTGAGGATGAGTAGTACACGAACTGGTAGCCTACTTCTGGCTCTGCTGCAACTCAGTTAGTAGTAACAAAAACAACAGAGTGATCTCTACATGCATGCCTTTCACCTTACATAAACCAGTAGGGCAATAATTTATGTCCTTCTGTGGAAAAACAACAACAGTTGGATATTAATAGCTTCCAGGGAGAATGAGTTGAAATATTAAGGCAGATATCAGAAAAATCTTGATACAGACAATAAAGTGGTGACTAGGTTTGACTTTGGGTATTGTTTCAAAATCAACTTTATACTTAGGAGAGGCACAAAGGCAGGTAATATGCTATGTATCTTCTGTTCTCCCATAGGTGTTATGAGTGCTCACTTTTTCTTATTCTAATTAACCCACACAATTCCTCTTGGCCTTGTTCTTAGCAGTGTTGTTACATTTTCAACAGCCAGCCACCCCAGACGGGGAGGGTGCTGCTGGTGTGGGAAAGAAGCAGGGGTACTGAAGAGAACAGTAGTTGTTTGGGACGGCCCAGGCTCCAGCTCCTGTGATCCTCCCCTCTTATCCTATTTTAACTTCTTTTCCAACTGTAGTCCTTGACTAGGGTGGCCTAACTGTTCTTTTAGCTCTAAGCAGGACATGGTCTAGCTCACCAGTCTACCACAGTTACTCTGGCAAAGGGATAAGTTACCAGGGCTAGATGACCCAAATCTATTCAGTGTGCTTCACTCCCTAGGGGATTACAGGGCAGTGTTAAGAAAGTAAAGTGATTGTTATGATAGAGTTGCTGGCCTATGGTGTACAGTAAGCTGGGACACTGTCACTTGTCTGAGTTTCAACAAGGAAGAAAGCCAGGTCAATAGAATGAGACTATGGCCTGCTGCCACTACCTAAGTGTTTAGAGTTATTCAATTCCAAAGCTACTGTAAGGGGCCGTGGGCCCAAAACTATGCGGCTTAAAGCCCACCTTTGTAAGACTTTTAATGACCTGTAAGTTTGCGGCTTAAAGCCAGCTCTGTGAGCCTCCTGTAACCTGTAATTAGATACGGTTTGGCCAAGTGGAACTGCTAACTGCTTCTGTTCCGAGAAAGGGTCTGGAGCTTTTCTGTTCGCTCTTCCAAGAAAGACCACTAGATGTTCCGGCTGACAAGAAGAATGTTCCAGTCCCAGCAAATACCTGATGTTCCTTCTATTATTCCCCCCAATTCTATTGTTGCAGGGCTATTTAAGCCCACTCTAAGCCCCAATAAATCGAGACCTTGACATTGCACAGACGGACTCTTGTCCTTTCTTGTGCCGATTGGTCTCCCTCCTCTCTCACCCCCATTGACCCCTTTTTAGGTGATACCCCCTCGAGACCCACAAATAACCTGGCAGGCATCTAAACTCTTAGTGACTAAGGTAAGGTCAGACAAGCACGTATTCAGCTGTTATGGCTGCCAAAAGGGGCAGGCATCTGACCTTAGTGACTAAGACAAGGTCAGACAAGCACGTATTCAGCTGTTATGGCTGCCGAAATGGGAGCTGGTCCCTTTATTTAGGTATAGTCAAACATAAAAGAGACTGCTTATTGCTTTTGTTATTTATTACAAGTACTTCAAATATCTAAAATCATGTTGGGTTCAGTTTTCACAAAGCCAAGCTGTCATTTTTTATGCATTTAGTTTCCATGAAATCTTCCCAGATCCCTCCTTTGCACAATTAATTTATTTTTCACTAAGCTCTATATATGTGTGCTGCATTAGTCTTTATACACCATGTGTGTGCAGTGCTCATGGAGGCCAAAGGGTATTGGATCTGTAAGGCCTACCCCCAAAAGGGAAGATCCTCACTCAAGTCTCAGGATGACTCTACCCCCCAAGATCTCACGAGAGACCGTCCTTGCTGCAATAGCACGAGGTTTATTGACAGAAGCCAGCGCGCTGGGGCCGAGACTCATATCCCATGCAGGGTAGAGGAGTTTTGACCCCGAATGGCTGGGAATAGGGGTTTTTAAAGGAAAAATCCACAACCCAAAATACCAAAAATACCAGTGAGGGAAGAAACCCCACCCAAAATACCAAGAATACCAGTGAAAGGTCCCGAGGGAAATCACAAGGGGAAACTCCCTATTCCTTAAGATCATTTGTAAGATTCTAATCTAACTTTTGATGGCTAGCCCTTTCCTGGAACAGAGTTGCTGAACCGGCTAGCCACCCTATATCCTAAACCTTATTTTGTCTGCTGAGGGGGTCTTGTTTATCCTGGCCTTTCAAGAGCTCTCTAAAAATAACAATATGCCTGTGTTTGGCCTTTATCGACGTTGGGTTGCTAGGAGTTTCCAAGTCCACACTCCCCAACTCAGGCCGAACCTCATGGCTACCGTGGCTTGGGGCTGAGACATGCTGGGCCATGACACTTTTATAAATAAAAATGTCAGAGATTGGCACTGAAGAAATAGTTGGAAAAAACCTTCATATCCAAAAACATTCTGAGTTCTTCCTACATGATATGCACTGTGCTAGATTTTAATTTATTCTCTCAGGCCAAGACTTTGGACAGTTTATTAAACATAACTAAACATCAGCATACCCTGTGATAAATGAGTAAGAACACATCTTTGCAGGGTGTTTGTAAATATTGGAGGCAGTGGTTGAAGATGAGCTACCACAACTTGTGGTTCAGACTAAGCACAATGAAAATGGTAGAGGTGGGTGTGGTTGCACGCATCTTTAGGGGGAGGCAGAGGCAGGTGGATCTCTGTGAGTTGGAGGCCAGGCCTGCTAGGGCTACATAATGATATCCTGTAGAGGGAGGGAGGGAAGGAGGGGAAGAGGGGGAGGTGAAGAGGGAGGGGAGAGAGGGGAGAATAAAGGAGAAAAGGAGAAAAACTTGGTGAAGAACATGACTAGGGCACAGGGCAAGTTCTCCAAGTGTTCCATGTGTCTCAGCAGGAGAAGCTCTTAAAAGCCTACTAAGTCACCATCAGTGGGGTGGGAGTCAAAACATGTGACTTCAATGAAGCCAGCCACTCCTCACATTCCACAGGATGACACCACATGACTAATTAGAGACAGTCTGACAACCACCAGAACAGAAGAAGAAGTAAGGTTTGTGTGAGAAGTTTGAAGGACAGAGGAAGAGACAACTGCTAAGAATCTGTGGCTCAATACTGAGATGTCTATGACCTATTCTTCTGTTGTATTTTTATTATTTATTATTTTGTGGTGTGTAACTGTTGTTTCATATTGGTTTTTTCAGTTGACTTACATAGTAAATATTCTTTGAGAAAGTGTACATCCATTAGACAGTAAAACATCCTATGCTATGCAGAAATAATTGATGTTAAGAAACCATAGTAAAAACAACAGGAAAAGAAAAGAAGTAAGTAGAAAAATTCAAAATATATCTGTTCACCTATTCAAATGTTTTGATACAAATAAATGACATTACAACTATTATAAGCTATATAAATTAGATTGCAATCATCATGCATTATATACATTATCTCCAGTGTGGCTAGCATCAAAGGAATGTTTGGCATGCTCAAAGTATGTATTGTCATAGTCTCCCTCTTGCTAGTGGGATATGGAAACATAATAGGCTAATAATGGTTGGCATAGGTTTATGAACTCTATACCTTTATTTGCTATACTATTATCTCTCTTACTATAAGCTGATGCCCTGTCAGGTCAAGTCATCAATAGAAAAAACTAGGCAGAGCTTAACTGGAATTTCCAACTGAGTGTAGGAGGCCATATATGCTCAAAGGTGCTCAAGGAATCTACAGTGCATCAGAACCCTAGTGGTGAAACCTGCCAATAATTGCCACTGAAATAAAAGCACAAAGGTCACTTCTTACCTAACTGAGTGGAGAAGGCAGTAACTTGCCATCATTATGAAGGTAGGTTTGAAGTTAAATACATTTCATATTGTGTTTGTTTGGGAATGGTCAGAATAAGACTGATATTAAAGTGAACCCCACACAAGAAAGGGTGAACTCAAAAACCAGAGTGCAAGGAAAGAGGACATTTCATAAGCAAAGAAGGGAAGGGACCAACTGAAAGTTCAATTCTTAAAACAGCAGAAAGGTACCTGTGATTTTTTTTTAATTTACTATATGCACACACCAAGCAAAGAACCTTGGAGATATTGCATTTCAACTACACTTGAAATCATTAGAAAAACAAGAGGAAATAATACCTTAAAAGAGTAAATGGGAAGAAACAAACAGCTGAATTCAGGGAAATACAACCAACCAACCAAAACCAAAACAGAATCAGTGAAAAGAAGACTGACAAACATTTAGCAAAATTAACCAAAGAAACATCTGAATTACTAAAATTAGAAATGAAACAGGACAGATTACAATCATGTTGAAGAAATCCAAGGACTCATAAGGACATCTTTAAAAATACATACTCCACTAAACTGGAAAACTGGAAAGAAATGAATGAATTTCTTGATATATATGACATAGTAAAATTAAATTGAGTTGAGATTAAACAATTGAAACAGACTTATAATTCCCTTTGAAATAGAAGCTGTATGGTTATTCTTGGTTGTCAACTTGACCTCACCTGGAATTTATTAAAACCCAAGTGGCTGCATACACCTGTAAGGTTTTTTTTTCTTAATTAAACATTTGAGGTGGGAAGATTCACCTTTATTGTAGGTCACTTTCTGGTAGCAGCCTATTTAAAAGACATGGAAGAGGGAAGCTGTTGCTCTTTGCCTGCTTGCCTTCACTTTCACTGGCATGTCCATTGTTTCACTGGCATTGGAGCCTACTTCTTCAAGATTCAGACATATATTGATGACAGCTGAAACATTAACCCTCATGGACTAAACAACAACTGGATTCTTGAACTTTCCATTGGTAGACAGACATTGTTGAACTAGCCAGACCACAACCTTTAAAACACTCTAATAAATCTTTCTGAATATACAGATTCATTCTGTAAGGTCTGTTCCTCTAGAGAATGCCTACTAATATGGAAAAGTTAAAAACCTCCACCAACAACAAAAAGCTCAGTACCAGATGGATTCAGCACAGATTTCTCCCAGACCCTCAAAGAAGAATTAACACAAATACTACTTAAATTTTTCTTCAAAATAGAAACTGAAGCAACATTTCCTAATTATTTTTATAACATCACAATTATTCTGTTACCCAAACCACATAATCAACAAATAAAAGTTATAGACTAATATCCATTATGAACATAGATACAAAAATTCTCAATAAAATACTTGCAAACCAAATTCAAGAACACATTTAAAAAGTTATCCACACAGTCAAGTTGGTTTCATCCCAGAGATGTGGGGATGTTTCAACATATGTTAAGTCAATAAATGTAATCTGTCACATAAACAGAATAAAAGATAAAAACTACATGGTATTTTCATTAGACATATGAGACTTTTGACAAAATCCAACATTCCTTCATAATGAAGGCACTAGAGAGAGGAGGGACATATGTTAATGTAATAAAGACTATTTACAGCAAGTCCATAGCCAATATCAACCTAAATGGAGAGAAACTCAAAACATTTCCACTAAAATCAGGAACAAAACAAAGATGTTTACTCTCTCTGTAAGTGGCAGTTTGAAAGAAAATGGTCCCTAAGGGTATGGCAATATTAGGAGGTGTGGCCTTGTTGGAGTAGGTGTGGTCTTGTTAGAGGAAATGTGACACTATAGAGACAAGCTTTCAGGTCTCATATGCTCAAACCATGTGCAGTGAAACAGACCACTTCCTGTTGCCTGTGCAAGATGTAGAACTCTTAGCTACTCCATCACCATGTCTGCTTGCATGCTGCCTTTTCCCACCATGGTAATGATAATAGGCTGAACCTCTGAACTGAAAGCCACCCAATTAAATGCTTTCCTTTATAATAGTTACCATGGTCATGGTGTCTCTTCAAAACAATAGAAACCCTAAGATTCCATACCTATTCAGTATAGTACATGAAGTCTTAATTATAGTAATATAACAGTTGAAGGAGATCCAGGGGATACAGATGGGCAAAGAAGAATTAAAGTATCTTCATTTGTGGTTGATTTCTACATAAAAGTCCATAAAGATTCCAGCAGGAAACTTCTACAGCTATAAACATGTTCAGCAAAGTATCAGGATATAAGGTCAACACACAAGAATCAGTAGCCTCGTTGTATGTAAATGACAAACATACTGAGAAATCAGGGAAGCAGTAACTTTTCAACAGCCTCCAAAAACTATCTTGGCTTAACTCTAAACAAGCAAGTGAAAGACTTGTGTAATAAAAACTTTAAGACACTGAAGGAAACAATTGAAGAAAATACCAAAACATGGAAAGAGTTCCCATAATCATGGATTGATCAGTAGCATTAATATTGTGAAAATGGCCATCCTACCCAAAGCAATCTGTAGATTTATTCAATGCAAGCCTGACCAGATTTCCAACAGAATCCTTTACAGAAATTGAAAAAAATTTTAAACATCTTATGGACACACACACACACACACACACACACACACACACACACACACACTAACTAAAACAATTGTGATTAATAAAAGAACTATTGGAGGTATAAAAGTTGTATTACAGAGCTATAAATTCACAGGCTTTGGAATGAGGCAACAGATAAAACTACAGTACTCCAATGTCCAGACAGCAATCTTTATTTTCAGCATTGTTTTTTTTTTTTTAAAAAAAACAGGTTGAGAGGTTTTGTATTTTAAATTTTGTTTTAAAGATTATAATATAATTGTATCATTTTTCCTTCCATTTCTTCCTTCAAACCCTTCCACATACCCTTCCTTGCCTTTTCAAATTGTCATCTTTTTCATTAATATTGGTACATTCATATATATTTCCAAATATAACTTGCTCAGTCTGCATAATAACTACCCACACAGGACTTAGATGGAGTGTGTTGCCAATATTGCACATGTGTGACAGAAGAGTGATTTAAACAGCTGTAGATCATAAAGATTAGGGTGGCAATTAGTAAGGCAATCTGTAAGCCTATGCATTTAAATCATTGCTTCATCGCTCCTGCTCTGGTTTGGATGTGTTCACATCAATATCTAGGTTTTACCACTGATGATGGTGAAGCTGAGGCCTGCAAGAGGAAAGCGGGTCATTAAGGCTCCTCATTTCATACATGGGTTTAGATGCCCAATTAAGAAGAGGCTCAGTAAAGGGAACCGATATTCTTCCACATTCTGCCCATTCTGTGGTGTGAAGATAGTGTTTCTACACAAAAGATTTGGGAGCTAAACTACCTGAGCATTGATCTTGGGTTTGTCAATTTCCAAATAATTTTCAATTGTTTATAACTTATGCAGCCTCAAGTATTCTGCTATAGCAACACTGATAATGGACTAAGATGCTTCTGTTGAGCTGACTTATAGTTGAGGCTGTTTCATAGCTAGCCTGCCAGAAAGTTCTTGAAGTCTGTAATAAGACACACAATGCACTTTATATTTTCTCAGATATAATATGGAAATTTTCTGCTTGCTATAAAAAGCTGGAATCGGTTGTTTCATTGACCTCTTTTACCTACCTCATGGCTAGGATGAGACTTTTATACAAATGCTTGGCAGAGAATCAAGTAACAGGATACAGTTTGCTCTTAAAATTTTGAGAAAAGCAAACTAAGCTGCTAAAACAGGAGGTAAGTGATAAAAATTTGTATAACAATGAGCATATCATATAGTTTTGTTGTTGTTGTATGCAAGTTCTTGGTGTAGGCCAGACTGACCTCAAACTCAGGTCAATCTTTCTGCTCTTGCCCCAGACATGTAAACATTGTGGTTACAGGTGTGAACTAAAACACCAGGTTCATCATTCTCAGCACTGAAAAAAATGTCAGGTGAGAGTTGAATGAGAGAGAAGTACCAGAAGACATGGGTGAAGGAAGAGGGCCTAGCCATTTCCTGAACTCAACAGCAAGCTCTGGCCTTGTACCAGGCACTGGAGAGACACCACAGAGACAAGGTACTGCTGGGAAGAATCAGCGAGTTCTTTGACTATGACTACAGCAAGACATTGAAAGAGTTTTACTTTTAAATACTGCCGTAAGAACAAACACTGTAGAGAACAATGGAGAAAAATGTAAAATGATTGGAGATAGTTCTCAAATTTTCCATGTCTTCACATGGTAGGTATGTAATTCAAAAAGGCAAAACATTTTGAATTTCTTAAAAAGTAACGAGTCTTAGAAATCGTGTTCTTTAGATACCATTGACTTAGAAATATTCCCTCCAATTTCCTTCTACAATCTATTAAAATTCCTCTTCCCAATGAGCCAAAACTACTACTTGCTTGATAAGTAAGTATAAATATTGAGAAAGGATATTTTAAAGATAAAAATGAAGACATAATTTTATCCAAAATGCTGCTGTGTTAGAACTATTGATTTTAAATCCCAGCTAAATTAGTAGGTGAGTGCTAGTTTTTTGTTTTGGTGTTTCTCACATCTACCCCGACATCTCTATTTTTCTGACATTCTACAACCTCTGACTGGATGCATTATTATATTATAATCATAATAGTCTCTAATGGATTTTCCCCACCCCTCCCAACACTTCTCAGCCAAATTTTATATACTGATTGCTGACTGATTTTCCTAATTCACTGTGTTCATGAGGTCAGTTCTGTTACATTCAAGCATTCAAGCATTATGGAAATGTGCTCCAAATTAGAGAAAGCTGAGATGTCTAAGAGTATAAGATTGCTATAAATAACCTTGTATCTCAGTAGAATAGAAATTTGTAGAATATGCTATTAAGAAAATTGTGGCTCCTTCAAAAGGATTTATGCATGACTGAACATAAACAAAAAGCAACCCAGGTGATTTTGTACAAATTACAAATAAATACTCTTTCATTAAAAGCTTCTGTTTCAAGGATTTTAATAAAATAGCAAAGAGAAAGAGCAGAGATTCCAAATGTATGGTATCTCCATGCAAGAACTGCTTGTGTGGTAGTACAAAATTTAGATGCAACCTAGTAAAAAATATGAAATTGAATTTATGTTTACAATCAATATAAAGTAAAGAAAGACACACACAATCTCTGACCACAGTGGATTTACATCGGAAATTAGTTAAAATAAAAATTATGTAGAAATTCCCCAAACTCCCTAACATTTAGCAAATAAACATGTCTGGGTGTAATCACAGAAAAGAAACCACAAAGGAAACTAGGCATATTGAATATACATTCTCGTGTGTGTGTGTGTGTGTGTGTGTGTGTGTGTGTGTGCAAGCACACTGTCTCTGCATGCTTCCTCATCTCACTGATGTTTCATCATTAAGCATGGTATAGTGTTAGAGTCTCCATACGTGCTCATTATCAGATTGACAGGTACATTCTATCCTTCCTTTGCTAGGTGTATCTACTGGTATCAGATCTTGGATATTAATGCTTATTCATCATCTATTGAGATGATAATATTGGTTTTTATTTTTATTCTGTTGGCAAAGTGATGATATTGATTGACTTCTAGACATAAAACTAGCCTTGGATTTCTGCAACAAATCCCACTTGGTCCTAATTTATTATCCTTTGGACATATTGTAATATTTTATTTGATAAAAGTTGTGTCTATGCTTATGAGCAGTATTTATTAGGAATTTTCTTAATGTATTTTTTCTGGTTTTAGTATTACAAAACTACTAGCCTCTAAAATGAGTTGAAATGTGTACATTCTCCTGGAAGAGTTTGCTTCCTTATTTCTCTTTTAAATACTTGACAGAATTCACTAGCAAAGTCATCTGAAAGCTAAATTGGTGACGATGGAGATTCATACTCCAAAGTCAGCTTTTTAAACAGCTATAGCAGTCCTCAAGTTATTTCTTTTTAAATAATCTCAGTACTTTTTGTTTTGTTTTGTTTGTTTTGGTTTGTTTTGAGATGGGGTTTCTCTGTGTAGCACTGGCTGAACTGGAACTTGCTCTATAGACCAGGCTAGCCTCAAATTCACAGAGATCTGCTTGCCTCTGCCTCCTGAGTGCTGGGATTAAAGGCGTATACCACCATGGTACTTTTATCTTCTAAGAAATTTGGCTTTTATCTTGTTTCTTTGGGTGTAACGATGAGATTGGCTGAATATCTTTTTTTTAATGAGGATATTTTCAGCAAAATAGAAACAAATTCCTCTAGTTACCATCTTAATTTCTGTATTAGTGACTTTTCTGTTACAGGGTTAGGGTTAGGCAAGTTATAGAAGACAGAGATTATTGTGACTAACAATTCCAGAAGGAGAGTCCACATAGTGGGGAGACCAGGCAGCGAGCTTTGTTCAACAGTATAATGGGTTATTAGCCAATGCAATCAGTCAAGAAAAGACAGGGTATCCAAGTTGGAGACAAATAAATGAAACCACCTTTACAGATGAAATGATCATCTTTGTTAAAAAATAATAAACCTGTGTTATCTACAAATATCTGCTAGGTCTAGAAAGTGATGAAAATCAATATTAATTGTAATTTCAATTAGCATAACAATCTCAGCTATGACAGTATAAAATATGTGATGCTTTAGGGTAAGTATTATAAAAACATTCAAATTATAAACTGTAAAACATGGGGAAAGGAAAATCCTAAACAGATAATGACACATTTATGGATAAAATTAGATAAGATATTGATTCTTCCTCTATTTTATCCATAGATAAAATGCAGTCACTTGATATTTAGATACTGACAGCTATTCTAAAGTTCATGTGATGACTCAGAGGACATTATTATCATGGCATTTCTGAAAAAGAACAGTTTTCTAATTTTACTATTTGAATATTTACTATAATTTGACTATTATCTGTCCACAGAGCTACATTGCTCAAAATTGTCATATTATAATTAAGATAGACAAATAGTTCAAGAAATAATGGAACATCCAACAAAACAGCCCTAAGTAAATGGCTAATTGATTTTCGGTAGAAGTGAAAAAAGGCTTTAATAATATGAAATTAATTGAATAATGATTTTGTATATGATGCAGCTAGTAATCTTCCATACAAATGTATTTGTTCATAATATATTAAAAAGAAGTCTGCAACATCCAAAAGAGTTTATGAATTATTCTTCTAAGATTTTTAATGAGCTCACTGTAAGTTTCAAAAGGATGTGTATATACATGCATATGTATTTATAAATATATGTATATGTACAAAAAATAAAATGATTCTTCATAATAGGAGCTTATAGTTGCTTATAATTTCAGTTTAGTTTTTTTGGTGTTTATGCTTTATTTTCAATAGATATTACTGTAATAAAAGACATTATGATACAACATAATTATTTTAGAAAGTATAAATTTATTTGGGGTGGAATTGTTTCTGGGAAGCTATATTCCAAATAGTGACAAGAACACAGTTTCAGATGGCCTTTTAGCTTCATGCTTTTCTTGGTTTCAAGTGTTTCGACGTTGGACACATCTTGCTTTTGATAAATTATGAAAGCAATCAATGTTGAATCGCAAATCATTAGGAACTGCTGGCTGAAGTTCTAACCCTCCAATGCAGTATCTGATGCTGGGGCAGTGCTGTGCCGCTGTCTTCCCATCCCATGCATGCCCTCCGGTTTTCACTTCGTTCTCAGGCTCCACACCCCCACCCACTCTCTAGTCTTCATTGCAGTTGCCTTCACCTGATCTTGGTGACCCTTCATCTGGGGCTGTGATTCTCCCCAGGCTTGTCCACCTCTCAATGAGATTTAAATTCCTGCTGGCCCTGAAATCCCTCTAAGAAACTTCTTTATCAACTTCCATTCCTGAAGTCTATCTTTTCCACATGTTTGAAGCTCAGACAAATAAATTACTAGTGACCTTTGGATCAGTGTGTGGCCTTTTAGATTTCAGACTCAAGAGTGTACATAATGGACATGCTTACCCCCATGTAGAACAGACTGGAGGCTCTGGTTCTGAAATCCCACTGCTGAGTCTGCTAGTTAATAGTTCACTGACCTTGGAGCAAAGTGTTATCCATTATCTTCAAAAATTAGGCATGAAAGAACTTGCCTCAAAACATTTTTATAGAGACTAAATGTGCAATAATAAAAGCATTCAGAATATGGTCTGATATGCAGTATATAACAAATGATTGCCCTTATATGTTCAGAAACATGTTCCAGTCTATTTGGAAAACTCAGTTTAATGGATCATCAGGAAGCATTCTGAAATGGCCCTTAAATTTAACTACCTCATAGTTATCTCTTTAGTCAATCTGGGTTTTTCATTATCTAGAGCACAGATAATTTAACATTTGAGAAAAAAATTAAAATTTCAATTGCAAAGTCCAATTTTGACCACTAGATGGGAATAAAATACTACCTATGGTTTTTAAAAATCCACTACAAGAAACTTTGATTAATTAAATGTTCAAAATTGCACCAAGATTTCATGATTTCTTTTCTTCCCTTCATCAAATAGGGAAGCCTGAGGAAAATGAGTTTGCCAGAGGAGGTGGGGTCTCCAAAGCCTGACTGCTCACCCAAGCAAGAAGCTGGCCAAGGTCGTGCCCTTTAAGAAGCCTGCCTGACCAATTCATACATTCTAAATGTGAGTGAGCCAATCTCTCCACCTCACTGCTACCTTACAATATAGAAAGGCTTTTGTAATGCCAGCCTCTGGCTAAGTGTTCTGGGACTGATGGGCAATGTTGTCCACTCATTCTATGGGAGCAAGAAGCAACCCAAAGAGGGAGGCAGAGAGATTGGATTCGGAGGGGTATGTTTGCAGTAACTCAAGTAGCCTGTATACATTTTAAGGATAATCCAACTGCCAGGTGATTCAGTGCTCTAATTTGCAAATACAGCACATTCTTTGTATCTAAAGCTCCAAGCATTCAGGTCTGTAATTCAGGCTCACTGTAATTAACGCCAATCTTCCCGCCACCCTCCAGAAATAGCTCCAATTTGTACAAAAAGGAATTTTGTCTTTATGGTCTTTGCTGATGCCTCTGCCTGGAATGGGACAGGCAACAACAGACCCCTAAATATATGGCTAATTGTTTTTCCAAAAACAATGAAAAATCAATTCAAAACCATGAAATGAATTGAATAAGTTGTTTTATATATGATACAGTCTTTAAATTCGATACAAATACATGGTGTACAAAACATCATAATGTTCTAAGAGAAAACTGCAGCATCCACAACCATTTGTAAAGATTCTTCCAGGTTTGTAAATTGAATATTTTCTTAAAAGAATGAGTCTGTACATGCACACAGCAGAGGGATTGTTTGTAGAAGATGCCTAGAACTTCTTATAGTTGGATTTGGAGCTGGGAAGAGACTCACATACTTCCCTCCCCCCTTACTAATGGGGAGGGGAATGGAGGAGAGTGATTTTTAGGTTGAAATCAAGTCTCTAGCTAGCTTTAAACATAGATATCATTCCTTTCCTGTAATGGTAAGAATTTTTTTCCCTATGGATGCAGCTTGTCAAGAGGATTGCTTTTTAAATAATTTAGTAAATTTTATAAATCATAAAGCTTGTCATTTTAACCTTTCGTTGCTACAGTTGGAATCAAATCCTGATCTTTGTACATGATAGAGAAATAGCGTACCAAAGAGCTAAACCTTTGGTACTATTTAAACATCTTAAGTGTAAAATTCTGTAGCAGTAAGCGAATTCATGAAGTTGTGAAAACATAAGTCCATCCTTTTCCAGAACTTTTTCATCACCACAAACAAAAACTTTTCATGACCATGAAAATCATTACCCATGATTTTTTCCCTAGAGGAGAGTTACTTTACAACAGTTCAGTTTTTGTGACCTGCAAACTTGGGCTCATGTTTACCCCTTTATTAAAACATTTTACCATTTCACGTATTTTACTGAGTAACTCTACTGGTGTTCTGTGGCAGATCACCTGAAAATTCAAATATTCCCACATGGAGGAAAGATCTTTAGACAAAAAATAAACAATTTCAAAAGTCCTAGTTTGTTATTGAGAATGAGATCCTTAAAACCCCAAAGTTATGAAAGCAGTAATGATTGTCTCAGAGAGGAGATCATCCAGTGAGTTGAATATGCCAAGGTGTACACAGAGCTCCTTTCCTTAGCTGTCTGTCATCCATGCTAAGGGGGTTTTCAATGATGCACTTAGTTTTGAGTCTTCCATTTGCCTGAAGGTAACCCATCATCCTGTGCACGTGGGTGAAATAATTTCTTTCATCTAAGTGTACTATCCAGGGTGACATTTGTTTCTGTGTCCCCAGGAAAAGTCACATAATAGCTGGGTGTGAAGTAATAACAGAGCATCAAATAAATAGCAATTCTTTCTGTAAAAAAAACTTACAATGAGGTGAGAGACATAAATAAATAATATTCACAAAATATGATAAATACTGTGGGAAAGAAGAAAAATCGTGAGAAATGTGCACAAATCTTAAAGTGCAGTAAATGCTCACTGACAATATTCCTGTTAAGTAGCTAATGGTGATTATATTTTCAGATAAGAAATCTATTACCTATTGTCCTTAGATATAGGGTATTGTTTAGAAGGATCAATAAATATATAAGTAAATAGGAGTCTATGTTCTAATTCAAATTTTGCAATTGGCCTACTTCAAGTATTTACAATTGTGCTTGCAGTTTTCTTGCTGTAACATTTGTCAAAAAGATTTGGGAGGTGCACTGAGATGGTTAATCTCAATTGTCACATCGGTAAGATCAAGAGTCATGTGGGAGATGGGCCTCTGAACATATTTGTGGGGGATTATCTTGATTAGATTAGTTAAGGTGGATAGACCTGTCCAATGTTGGTGGCATCATTCCCTAGACTGAAATCCCGGACTGTATAGAAAGGAGAAAGTGAGCTGAGTACAAGCATTGATCACCACCAGCTTCTTGGCTGTGGATGCACTGTTACAAGTGACCCCAAGCTCCTACTGCTAAAACTTTCTGCAGTGATGGATTATAACTTCAAACTGTGAAACAAAATAAATCCTTTCTTCCTAGATTGTTTTAGTCATCATGGTATCTTAGAAGCAGAAAAGTCACTAAGACAGGCTGAGTGGACACTGGAGAGTTCTATACATAGAACTAAGGAAGAGATAGACTGGAGAGAATTATGTACTTGTTCTGGAATATGGGACTTATCCAAGGAATATCCTGAAGCAGAGACTCTGGGATTATAGAAACATGACATCTGATGAGTTTGTGACATCAAGCACTACCTTACCAAACTTGATATATGATATGGTGACTCTTCTTGATGTCAACTTGACATCCCTTGGAAGAGGGGCCATTAACTGAAGAATTGCTTTCATAAGATTAGCCTGCAAAGCTAATTAACTGGTTAAAATGTCAATGAGTATATAGATTGGAAAGTTAAAAGTCTCATATATTACTATAACTTATCTTGGGCTATCTTTAGCCCCATAAATAATCATTCCTTGCCCACCTCTGTTTCAGACTTAACATGCCATGACTAATAGATAAAAATCCTTTGGATTCTACTAACTTATAAACAAAAGTCCCAAACCTAGTTTCTACCAACCAAAATAGTGAGAATGCTATAAGATAGTATCTGAGGTGTACAGCTGAGGTTCCCCTACCCCCACTTTTTTAAACCAAACTACTTAATGTTTTCCCAATGTATTTGCAAAAATGTTTTCACTTATTACTTTGTTCTGTTAACCTAAAAACTTCATAGAACTGTGAAAAAATGGAACTTGAAATTTAGCATAACTTGATCTGTGTTCCTGGCTATGCTCACTTACAATTGGCTTGTCCCCTTTGATGTGAGAGTTGTATTTTTGCATCAGCACTTTAAAGAGTTAATCTGTTTCTAAAAAGTATAAGCAGCCAATTCTCAGAAAGTCATTTATGTCCAGATCACCAGATGCAAGGAAATAACACCAGCTCACATCTGTGATAAGATGCACCCAAATCCATTAGACTCCGTCTAGAGCATAAGAATCATTTCTAAAGCAGATTATATTCCCTGAAACATGAGCCATTGTTTTGGAAAAACCCTCTCTTATACATCCCTTTATTACCCTGCTGTCTCATTTTTCTCAATTACAGTGCATTTTAAATATAATTATCTGGTTTGTTCACATTAATATATGATGTATTACAGATTTAAATCTGTTGCATGAGAAAAACACACTAGAAGATGGACTTTCGAGGAAGAAATGTATAATTTTCTTTCAGTACATGCAAGTCTAAGTCTGATTAGAGTCTTGTTCAAGAGAGGCCTTGCTGTTTGTAATATATATATATATATATATATATATATATATATATATATATTGCCTCCTAAATACCTTTTGCATAGAGAAAAGGAAGAAGACTATATACTGACATGCTCAACACTCCTTTTTCTTCTGCAGTGGTCAGTTTATACATTACTGGGCTTTGATACTTGGAAAGTATTGTCATAATAGTCTAACTGCAGCCCATAGGGTTTCATATCTTTGCATGTCTTTCAAGTTCAAGGTTTAGAAGATGTCCTTAATAGTCTTTAGTTCCATCATAAAAAAACGCAGTGCCTCTATATAGCCATGAAATCAATGGATTGAATTAGCTTTGGTTAAATTCAGTTCAGTTCAGGTAGTTCAAGTGGCCAAGGAGAACCATTTCATCATCTGTGTGTCTGTAATAAAGGAGAAAGGATGGTCTAAAAAAAGACAACCATCGTGATCTGGATTTCTCAGGGACAAAATTCACACTGTGCACAAGAAAATCATTAAATAAAACAAAACAAAAATAAAGCATGCGCATACACACACACACACACACACACACACACACACACACAAGCACACACACGGCACACAAGAACACACACATATACATCTTAAAGGAAGGTATGCCACTGGGCTGACAGTGCTCCTCACAGGAACCATATACTAACAAAACCCCATACCAGGCACAAGAGATCTCTTTTCAGTGGTTGATTAGGGTAGTCCAAGTGACTCTCAAAACAATGTAGACTATGGCTGTTGGCCATGGTTGCCTCTCGGAGGTTGAAGGGAAGCCCCTATTGCTGAAGGTGCCATACACTTAGGACACACAACTTAAATTATTCAACTGAATCTAACATGGAAGCCTCCTTCCTGAAGTCTGGCTTCCAGGGTACCAGAAGGGAAGCAATTACCATAACCCTTCCCAGCTGTGACACCTATGAACCATGACAATTACAAGAATGGCAAGATAATCTTAAAGATGCAGTGAATGGCACTCACAACCAACAGCTATGTAGTTGGACTTAAGGCCCACTCAATAGGAGAGAAACTATTCCTGGTGCTGGAAATCTAGCCAGGGTTAGTGAGGTCATGGATCTTAGAAGAGAATCCATTACCCTTCCTTTTCTGGACCAGCATACTTCCTAACTACATTCCGAATGTCATCCTTGTACCCTCAGATAAATCTAGCTACCACTCTTCATCAAAGAGGCTTTTCTGCAGAGCAAATAGAGAGCATCACAGAAAACCACATCCAGACACGCTGCAGAAGTCAATGGACTGTGGGAAGGCCAGCCCCCATGGGCACATTATGTTACTGCTCATGTATCTATGGCTCAGAGAACATCATAGAAGAAGGGGGGTGAAAAGACTGCAAGAGCTAGAATACGGGAAAGTCTGCTGTCAAACAGTCTCTCATACAAATGGTGCATAAACAAGACCTGAACAATGGGAATAACAATAGATACGCTAGCACAGGAAGGGGAAATCGTGTATGGGTTGTATGCATATATTTGTGCATACATATACATACACATATATGTGTGTATGCATGTGCGTGTGTGTAACAATAATAATAAGGGATGAAGAAGTTATTAATTTGAGTGTGGGGAGTATGTAAAGAGTTGAATATAGGAGGCTTGAGAGAGTTTGGAGGGAGGAAAGAGAAGGGGAAAATAATATAATTATACTAGGGGTCTATTGTGAAAGGAACACAAATGGAAAACCCCAGGAAACCACAGAAAATAATGGGGAAGACTAAGAAGGAGAACAAGCTAGAAACCAGGAGAGTTGTGTTCTTAAAACAAGGTATGCAGTCCAACACATGGGAGGTGGAGGCAGGAGGAACAGGTTTTCAGGGGCAGTGTCAGGCACACAGTGAGTTCAAGGCCAGCTTACACTCTATGAGAAAAAAAAAAAAAGGATTACTTTAGGAAAGAAGGATATGTGATCTATGTCAAAAGTAATGGTTTCCATTTTGTTGAGAAATTTAAACAGAGGAAAAATATCAAAGATCACAGAACAGGACAATGTAGATGCTATCTATTTATGTTTGATTCAACTGAACACATATTTACTGGATCATTCCTTTGTGTCGAACAGGATACTGGAGAAAAACTATAATCCAGATAGAGTTTTAGTATTTGAGAAGCTTACCGTCTAACTAAGAACAGATTCTAAAGTCAAACATTATCTTTAAAATATTACAAAAAGAGGGCCAATGAGATGGCTCAATGGGAAAAGGTACCTGTGGCCAAGCCTGAGGACCTGAGTTCCATCCCTGGAACCCACTTAATGGGAGGAGAAAACCAACTCCAGAATGTTGTCTTCTGACCACCATATCAGCACCAATGTGGCACGTGCACCCACATACATATGTACACACAAATTAGCCAAGAGTTTCAAGAGGAAAACTCAGATACTCTGCTACAAAATTTTTTGATTCATGTGTGCATTTATGTTCCTTTAGCTAGAAGCTTTTTGACATTGTAAAAAGTACTATCAAGACATGGAATTTAGCTGAACAATTAGCAATATCAAATTAAAAGCAAACCATGTGTGAAGCCATGCACATACACTTGTGGTATTTTGTAGGATGACATGGAAGGAGGAGGGCTACTGGGGTTCTTTCAGGATAGAAGGGGATGAATGAGAAAGGGTAATCAGAGAGTGAATATTATACACAAATATGTTATATTAAAACCTGCTATCATGTTTATTAAAAGAAATAATAGTTGGAAACAAGAAAGCAATGAAAAAGCCAATTGGTGGGGGGGGGAGAAGGGACACCAAGTGAGAAATACTACATGACTATTTTCCTATCTGTGGGAGAGGCATTTTGGAGTGGCTTTCCTCTTACCCTTTAAATGATTCTACAGGGATGCCTCGAGACTCAGAGTGGCCTGAATTTCTCTTGGATTTTGGGTCCTCTTTTGTCACTGCATTTGTGAGACCATTTGGAAGGTCTCCTGTCTATTAAGCTGTTTTCATTCAATTGCACTATGTGGTAGTGCAGCCAAAGAGGCTCCAGTGACTCTTCCATCCTAGAGATGTTGGCTGCCTCAGCTATTAAACTTTTAGTGATTTTTTCTTGAACAATAGCTCTTCAGTTTTAATTTTAACTTAATTTTCAAGAATAAATATATGGGAAAATAACTTTCTGAAACTGAATGGTGTAAGGTTTAGGATACATATTATAAGCACTCCACAGCTATGATACCACACTCTTGAATCAATCAAACAACTTGTGGAACTATTCCTTTTAGAATCCTTTCCCTACTCACTTCCCTGCAAATTTCATGATGTCATTTTTTTTTTTTTGCCACTGAGCAATACACCATCTTGTAAATGTGCCACATTTCTTTATCCATTCTTTGGTTGAAGGGCATCTAAGTTCTCTTCAGGTTCTGGTTATTACAAATAATGCTGCTATGAATATAGTTGAGCAAATGTCCTTGGGTTAGGATGGATCATACTTTGGGTATATGTGCAAGATTGGTATAGCTGGGTCTTGAGGTAGCCTATTTCCCAATTTTCTGAGAAACTGCCATACTGATTTCCAAAGTGGCTGTACAAGTTTGCACCCCGACCAGCAGTGGAGGAGTGTTTCCCTTACTTTACATCCTCTCTTGCATAAGCTGTCATTAGTGTTTTTGATCTTAGCCATTCTGACAAGTGTAAGATGCTATCTCAGAGTTGTTTTGATTTGCATTTCCCTGATGACTAAGGATGCTGAACAATTCCTTAAGTGTATCTCTGCCGTTTGAGATTCTTCTGTTGAGAATTCTCGTTTTAAATCTGTACCCCCTTTTTAAATTGGATTATTTTGTATTTTGATGTCTAGTTTCATGAGTTCTTTTATGCTTTGTAGATCAGTCCTCTGTCAGATGTGGGGTTGGTGAAGATCTTTTCTCATTCTGCAGACTGTCATTTTGTCTTATTGACTGTGTCCTTTGCCTTAGAGAAGCTTTTATTTCAGGAGAAGCTTTTATTAATTGTTGCTTTCAGTGTCTGTGCTACTGGAGTTATATTCTGGAAGTTGTCTGCTGTGCCAGTGCATTCAAGGCTGCTTCCCACCCTCTTCTATCAGTTTCAGTGTAATATGTTGAGGTCTTTGATCTACTTGGATTTCACTTTTGTGCAGGGCAATAGATAGGATGGTACTAGAAAAAACCATCCTGAGTCCTCACAGACCCAGAAAGATAAATAAGGTATGTACTCTCTCAAAAGTGGATGTTAGCTGTAAAGTAAAGAATAACTAGGCTACAATCCACACAACCCTATAGAATCTAGGTAGCAAGGAGGGTCCAAAGAGGGATACATGCATTTTTCGGGGAAAGGGAAATAGAAGAGATCTGCTAGGCAAGCTGGGGGGCAGTGGGGAGTGGGTTTGGAGGATGGGAATAGGAGGTTGGGGTGGGATGGAGGGAGAGACTAATAGAAGAATAGAAGAGATATCTTTTTTTGTTTTTGTTTTTTTCAAGACAGGGTTTCTCTGTGGCTTTGGAGGCTGTCCTGGAACTAGTTCTTGTAGACCAGGGTGGTCTCGAACTCACAGAGATCCACCTGCCTCTGCCTCCAGAGTGCTGGGATTAAAGGCATGTGCCACCAACGCACAGCTAGAAGAGATATCTTGATGGGTGAGGCATTTTGTGATTTGGGAGAAACGCAATGCCAGGAAAACTCCTAGGAATCCACAAGGATGACCCCCAGCTGAGACTCCTAGCAATAGCGGTGAGGGTGCCTGAACTGACTTTCTCCTGTAATTAAATTGGTGACTTCCCTAATTGTCATCAGAGAGCATTCATCTAGTAATTGATGGAGGTGGATGCAGATATCCACTGCCAAGCACTGGGCAGACCTCTGGGAGTCCTGTTGAAGAGAGGGAGGAGGGATTGTAAAAGCCAGTCATGACTGGGGAACCCACAGAGACAGCTGACCTGAGCTTGTGGGAGCTCAAGGACTCTGGAGCAACAGCTATGGAGCCTGAATGGGACCAACCTAGGCCCTCTGCATCTGGGTGACAATTGTGTGGCTTGGACTGTTTATGGGGATCCTAGCAGTGGGATTAGGACCTGTCCTTGGCACTTTTTGGAACCATTCCCCATGCTGGGTTACTTTGCCAAGCCTTGATGCAGGTAAAAGAGCTTGGTCCTGCCTCAGCTTGATGTGCCATGCTTTGATGACTCCCATGTGAGGCCTGCCCCATTCTGAATGGAGGTGGAGGAGGAATAGATGGGGCGGGGGTATATGGAAGGTGAAAGGAGGGGACAGGAGGAGAGGAGGGAGATGAAAACGTGGTCAGTATATAAAATTAATGAAAAATTAAAAAGAAGAATTCTTTCCCTACCAACCTGATTTCTATCACTATGTTAACTTAATAGAATACTACAATATGTAACTCTTTGATATGGTCTTCTCTTAGTTTGAATACCACTCCTGTTTTAGTTAGGGTTTCTATTGCTGCAACAGAACACCACGACCAAAAAGCCTGTCAATACAGATAATTCAGGAAGAAAGATCTCTGCAATTACATAGGAGAAGGGAACAAGGACCTGATAATGGGAAACAGGTCTCACACATAGCTAAGGAATGTAATCAGTAAACTCCAAATACATGGGAGAAATTATTCCCAGCTAATGATCAGATAGTGCTAAACTGTGGGAACTAAATTCCAAGTTTGTTGCAGAAAGAAATAAACTACAGGAAGAATCTACAGAAAGAAACAGCCACTTTTATTCATAAGACTGTATTCCAATATGCCTTGCATCCTGGTTTAATCCATCACAAGAATTCTTTTTTTTTCTCTGATCTTTTTTTTAATTATTTTATTAGTTCAAATTAGGAATAAGCTTGCTTCAGATGCCAATCCCTTCTCCCTCTCCCTCCCCTTCCCTCCAACATCCCACCTGCCCTAGCCATTCCCCCTCCACTCTCCAGGCAGGGTAAGGTCCTCAAAAGGGGCTCCCCAAAGTCTATCACACCATCCTGGGCCAGGCCCACATCATCCCCACATCACAAGATTTCTTAATTCTTCTGGGTTGTGTCATGAGATGATGGTTGTATAATTACTGTGGGATCTTGCTGCTTGTAGCAACCAACAATGGGTTGTGATCTCCCCCATCAATCACTAATTAAGAAAATGTCCTGTGGGCTTGCCTGAAACTTGATCTTATAGAAGTATTTTCTCAATTAAGGTTCTCTCTTTTCAGATAACTATAGTTAGCTTGTGTCAAGTTGCCATAAGACTAGCCAGTACAATACCTAAGTTGGTTTTTTTATTTTGATAGCTTTCTTTTTAATACCTAATAATATTTCATTATGTAGATGTGCCATAATTTGTTTATCTATATATTCATTAAAGAACATTGAGTGATTTCTATTATTTTAATTCTCTAATTACTACTCATATTTACATATCCATCCCCCCATTCCCTTGCCTTCCCATCCTCCCATGTTCCCCACCAACTCCCCCAACCCAACCCCCAACTCCTCCCCAAGGATAGTGAGGCACTCTACGGGGGACCTTCAAAGTCCCTCATATCATTTGGGGAGGGCCTATGCCCTCCTTGCTGTATCTGGGCTGTAATAGTATCCCTACATAGGGAATGGGCTCCCAACGTCCATTTGTGCTCTAGGGATAAAGACTGGCTCCACTGTTAGAGGTCCCATAGACTGTCTTAGCCTCCTAGCTGGCACCAACATTCAGAGGGCTTTGTTTGGTACAATGCTGTTTCCCCAGCTTTATGACTAGGGTCTCCATGCTATCAGTAGTTCAGGTCCACTGTTTCTGCAGGTTTCTCGGGTCCTGTCTTGGCTCCTTTGCTCAGCCCTCCTCCCTTTACACAACTGGATTCCAGTAATATGGTTCAGTGCTTAGCTGTGAATGACTGTTTCTGCTTCAAACAGCTATTGGATGAAGGCTCTAGGAATGGTAACCACGGTAGGCATCAATCTCATTATAGGGGAAGGGCATCAATGGCATCCTCTCCACCACTGCTTGGATTCTTAGTTGAGGTCATCCCTGTGAATCCCCTAACATTTCTCCTGTGCCAGACCTCTCTAAAAACCTGTACTGTCTCCCTCTATCAAGGCATCTCCTTTCTTGCCCTCCTCTATTCCTCCCCCATCTCAGTCCTCTTGTTCTCCTCCTCCCTCCCCTTCTTCCCTTCCAACCTCCTTCCTCTCCACCACCTCCCTGCTCCCACTTTGCTCAGGGGTTCTTGTACCCATGCCCTTCTTCGAGAGACTATGCAATAGTCTTCTCTTGGGGTCCTCCTTGTTTCCTAGCTCCTCTGGCAGTGTGGATCGTAGACTGGTAATCTTTGTTCTATGTCTAAAAATCATATATGAGTGAGTACGTACCATGTTTATCTTTTTATGATTGGATTACCTCACTCAGGATGGTTTTTTCTAGTTCCATCTCTTTGCCTGTGAATTTCAAGATTTTATTGTTTTTTGTTTTGTTTTGTTTTGTTTTTCCGGTGAGTAGTATGCCATTGTGTAAATGTACCACATTTTCTCTATCCATTCTTCAGTTGAGGTGCATCTAAGTTGCTTCCAGGCTCTGGCTATTACAAATAATGCTGCTATGAACATAGTTGAACAGATGTCCTTATTGTATGAGTGTGCATTCTTTGGGTATATGCCCAAGAGAGGAATTGCTGGATCTTGAGGTAGACTGATTCCCCTTTTCCTGAGAAACCACCATACTGATTTCCAAAGTGGTTGCACAAGTTTGCACTCCCACCAGCAATGGAGGAGAGTTCCTCTTTCTCCACATCCTCTCCAGCATAGATTGTCTCATTGGTGTTACTGATTTTAGCCATTCTGACAGGAGTAAGATGGTATCTCAGAGTTGTTTTGATTTGCATTTCCCTGATGGCTAAGGATGTTGAGCACTTTCTCAAGTGTCTTTCAGCCATTTGGATTCTTCTGTTGAGAATTCTCTATTTAGTTCTGCACTCCAACTTTTAATTGCATTGTTTGGTGTTTTGGTAGCTAGCTTCTTAAGTTCATTGTATATTGTGGTGATCAGCCCTCTGTTGGATGTGGGGTTGGTGAATATCTTTTCCCATTCTGTTGGCTGGTGTTTTGTCTTGCTGACTGTGCCCTTTGCCTTACAGAAGCTTTTCAGTTTCAGGAGGTCCCATTTATTAATTGTCAATCTCAATGTTTGTGCTACTGGTGTTATGTTCAGAAACCAGTCTCCTGTACCAATTTGTTCAAGGGTACCATCTACCTTCTCTTCTAGGAGATTCAGTGTGGCTGAATTTATGTTGAGGTCTTTGATCCATTTGGACTTAAGTTTTGTGCATGGCGATAGGAGTGATTTCTATTTTAAGAGATTATGAACATAATCTACATGTTTTTTATATAAATTTGTTTTCACTAGTTCAAGACAAATAACTAGGAATAGACTTGCTGTGTCAGATGGTAAGGGCATGTTCAACTTCATATAAAATAATTTTTCAGTGTGACTATACCATTTTATATTTCCAGTCCCAAAGTATGAGACCACTAACTCTTCACCAACATTTTCACCATTGCAAATGTGTGTAGTGGCAGCAACTTCTGGTTATTTTTAACTATCTATAATGGATGCTGATGCTTAATGCTTTCCATGTGTTTTTAGCCATTCTATAATTTTTGGTAAAGTATATCAGAGTTTTGCCTCTGTTTTGATTGGTATGCTTGTTTGCTTTCTGCTTAATTCTTCATCTCGTTTCATTTCCTGGTTCTGGCATAATGTGGGGCCTTGCACGTTTTATGCAAGCATATTACTTCTGAGCTCCAGCTCCAGCCTTCAGTTTTGAGACAGGTCTCCAGGCTGGCCTCCAATTCTCAAACCTCTACCTTGGTCTCCAGAGTGCTGGTATGCAAGCCTGACCCACCATGCCTACCCACAACTTCATGCCCAGTACATGATTTTCAAATATTCTTTGCAAATCTGTGGGTCTCATCTTTATTTTGGCAATATCTTAAGTAAAGCAACCATTTGTAATTTGGCAAGACCCCACTTACCCATTCTCTTCTTATGGATCTTACATTGGGGTCATTTTTAGGCACTCTTACGTAAAACCAGCCCAGAAAGTATCCTCCTAAGAAAGCACTTTTAAAAAAAGAAAATGCTGTATTACTGAGGATATTTCTCACCATGTCATGAATTTCAGGTTTCTGTAAAATGATGAGTACATGACTTACAGCCCTATTATCCTCTGGCTATTAAAACTATTTGAATGTACATCAATGTCATAAGAAAGTTTTTTTTTTTTTTACAGATTTTTAAAAATTCTTTTAATAGTTCAAATTAGGAACAAGCTTGCTTCACATGTCAATCCTTTTCTCCTCTCCTTCCCCTCCCCCCAACATCCCACCTGCCCCTACTCATCCCCTCTCCACTCCCCAGGCAGGGTAAGGCCCTCAAAAGGGGCTCCCCAAAGTCTACCACATCATCCTGGGCCAGGCCTAGGCCCTTCCCCATGTGTCCAGGCCAAGAGAGCATCCCTTCACATGGGATGGGCTCTCAAAATCCCTTCTTTTTTTTTAAAGACCTTACATATTTAATATAGTGTGTTACCCCTGTACAAATGGAAAAAAAATTAAGTTCAACATTTCTAGACCAGTATGGCTGTTAATTTTTGTACAATGCCAACTCAACACGGTAAACTGGGCTACTTTTTTTTTTCCAAAGTTGACAGCACAGCTAAAGTTTCCAAAAATTCAAATTATATAAAGACCAATAATAGCAGTATGTTATGCATCAATAGCAGCAACAGCTTTTCCAGGTTCTGCAGTTATTTGAACAAAATTGTAGAGACATCCAGCACACTCCATAAAAAAAAAAACCAAAAAGAAGTAAAAAACAAAATCCCAGAAACATAGCACAGTTCTGTTACTTTTGTGGTACCTGGCACCACTTTTTTTTTTTTTTAAATTAGCTTCTCAATCATCATCTGGGAGGAAACCATTCTGAGCATCATCATTAAAAACAGCTATAAGAAAGTTTTTTATAAGTTAAGATATAATTATATATGCTTTATCATCACAATTAATTACATTAATTACAACAAACCAAACACTGATCAAAAAGTTTTTGGAAATCCAACTCAGAAGTCATCACAGGTGGGCTACATTAATTTTACACAACTTTTAATGTTCTTTCCACTTACACATTTTCCTTATATCTACAAAATAAACAAAATATAAAATTGTATTTATTTGTTTTAATATTCATTGTTGATATTTTGCCTTTTGTGGGAGACTAAGAATTATAATGCCTGTTCTGGCAAGTTGGCTACTGGCTGGGGGTGGGACAGAAAATGGCTGGGAAAGGTATGACTGCCAGGTAGGCTGTAGGTGCTTCGAAGTTGGGGTGCTGTTGGAGGTGATAGTGAGAACAGGGGCAAACCTTTTAATGTTCAAGGACAGCAGTCATAGCCTAGACTCTCACAGCCTTCCCATTTCTGTCTTCTGTGCACTGCTTCCAGGTATGGTATGCCAAGACTACTGAAAACAGCCTAGATTTCTGAGTGGAGAGGGCTAGTATCTACTGCCAAGGACTGTGTTGGTCACAATTTGTATTTTGCTTTTATGAGAGGACTAAAGTACACCTCCTTCCTGCCTCTCTCACAACCCAGCTCTTCTATACGCCATGCCCATCAGTGAGCTATTGTTAACTGCTGTCCTACTTAGCTCTTCTCAGCTTGAGGTGGGCTGAGTTTTGAAAATTATCTTTCACCTAATATCTTGAGTAGCCACGTGGTTTGCCTTCTTTTGAGCTCCTGTCATGTGTTGTGAAGTTGTCTTACACATTCTTTCTTGAACACAATTGCTGCATTTTGTCCCGGGTAGTACTGGCTCAGAGGAGAAAGGTACTCACCACTGTGCTCTCTGGGAAGATAAGTGAAAACCTCTTAGTGGATAGAAATTTACCAGTAAGTTTTTACCAATTTCCCCTTCATACATGGCAGTCTCAATGAACCGAAGCACTCACATCCAACATGCTGATTAAGTTCATTTGTTCTGAGTTCATCTTAAATTCTTTAGGAGACACTTTGATATTTCACCTAGGAAATTGAGGCCCCAGCCGAAAAACACACAAGTGCTGAATGGTGCAAGCAGGAAGCAAGCTATCACAGTGGTCTAGATAATAGAACAAGTCACTAATGGCATGCCTCCCATCCAAAAGCCCATGGTCTCTGAACATATCTTTGGTCCCTTTTCACCCTGGAGCAGGGCTTTGTTAATAAATAAAGGCAGGGCCCACAAGCGATCTTTTGAATTTAAGCTTGTTTGAAAAATCATTCCTTGCCTTGCAGATTTCATAGTAATTGTAGTTAAGGGCTGCCAAGGAACTTCAGGATAATTATGACATGATTTGAAGGTTTAGAGTTCCAGGTAACTTTGGGAGGCTATTTTTAGTCGTTCACAATAATTGTTCTTCTCCAAGGCCTCTCACACAATCTTAGGTTATTTCTTGAGTCTGAAGAGAAGCTAAGACATTAGATATGTTCAAATGAGGCTGAGTGATTTGGGGGATTTGGAGTTCCATGAAGGTCATCCAAATCAGAGCTTTTCACTTGGGAAACACAAAGGCAGGAATTTAATAAAAACTAACACCTGCTTCAGGACCTTTAATGCACTAGGCACAAAAGTGCCTACTCCACCTTGAAACATGATTAAAATTGCCTCTGATCATCATTAGTCATTTTCACTGACATGAAATTCCCTGTGATAGTGTTCCCCATGATGGCTGCCAGGGTGGAAAATCCTCTGAGGATTTTGTCTTCTCAACAGGAAAATCTTGGGCTGACAACTTCTTTTCCTTGGCATTGGAAGTTGCCATTCTTCCCTAGTTATCAACATACTTCTCATTAGCTGCTTTACCAATTCCTTCCACATTGCACAAGTTTGACATAGTTGGTGTGGGTAATTGTTTATAAATTCATAAATACATTGAGGGAAATTCAATAAAGCCTTAGAATTTTTCTTTTTTTGTTTTAATTTTTTAATTTTTTATATATTTGAATTACAAAACAAGATTGAATTATATGACAATCCCAGTTCCCTTCCCCCCTTCCTCCCCTACCACCCTCCCAACTAAAATCCTACCTATCATAGTCCTTTCTTCTAATCTACACCTGACTCAACCTTTCTGCTTCCTCATGACCTCTGAATCCTTCATTTTTTTCCCTTCTCACTCTCTTAGCTTCCTCCCCCCTCTTCCCATGTTCTCAATTTGCTCAGGGGATGGTTCCCTTCTCCAGGGAACAAAGTTTGTCTCTTTTAGGGTCTTCCTTGTTTACTAGTTTCTCTGGCAGTGTGGATTGTAGGATGGTAATCCCTTACTCTATGTCTAAAATCCACTTATGAGTAAGAACATATCATGTTTGTCTTTTTGTGATTGGGTTACCTCGCTCAGAATGGTTTCTTCGAGTTCCATCCATTTTCCTGCAAATTTAAAGATTCCGTTGTTTTTTTTTCTGCTGATTAATACTCCGTTGTGTAAATGTACCACATTTTCTCCATCTATTCTTCAGTTGAGGGGCATATAGGCTGCTTCCAGTTTCTGGCTATTACAGATAGTGCTGCTATGAACATCGTTGAACAGATGTCTTTGTTTTATGAATGTGCTTCTTTTGGGTATATGCCTAGGAGTGGAATTGCTGGATCTTGTGGTAGACTCATTCCCATTTTCCTGAGGAATCGCCATACTGATTTCCAAAATGGCTGTACAAGTTGGCACTCCCACCAGCAGTGGAGGAGTGTTCCTCTTTCTCCACATCCTCTCCAGCATAAACTGTCATCGGTGTTTTTGATTTTAGCCATTCTGACAGGAGCATTTCCCTGATGGCTAAGGATGTTGAACACTTTCTTATGTGTCTTTGAGCCACTTTAGATTCCTCTATTGAGAATTGTCTATTTAGATCTGTACCCTATTTTTTAATTGGATTGTTTGGTGTTTTGGAGACTAGCTTTTGAGTTCTTTGTATATTTTGGAGATCAACCCTCTGTCAGATGTGGGGTTGGTGAATATCTTTTCCCAGTCTGTGGGCTGTCGTTTTGTCTTGCTGACTATGCCCTTTGCCTTACAGAAGCTTTTCAGTTTCGGGAGGTCCCATTTATTAATTGTTGATCTCAGTGTCTGTGCTACTGGTGTTATGTTCAGGAATCGGTCTCCTGTACCAATTAATTCAAGGTTATTTCCCACTTTATCTTCTAATAGGTTCAGTGTGGCTGGGTTTATGTTGAGGTCTTTGATCCACTTTGACTTAAGTTTTGTGCAGGGCGAAAGGCTTGGGTCTATCTGTAGTCTTCTACATGTTTGCATCCAGTTATGCCAGCAGCATTTGTTGAAGATGTTCTCTTTGTTCCAGTGTATATATTTGGACTGTTTGTCAAAAATCAGGTGTTAGTAGGTTTGTGGGTTAATATCAGGGTTTTCAATTCTATTCCATTGGTCTACCTGTCTATTTTTGTGCCAATATCAAGCTGTTTTTAGGACTATAGATCTGTAATAGAGCTTGAAGTCAGGGATGATGATGCCTCCAGAAGTTCCTCTATTGTACAGGGTTGTTTTGGCTATCCTGGGTCTTTTGTTTCTCCATATAAAGTTGAGAATTGTTCTTTCACGGTCAGTGAAGAATTGTGTTGGGATTTTGATGGGGATTGCATTGAATCTGTAGATTGCTTTTGGCAAGATTGCCATTTTTACTATGTTGATCATGCCTATCCAAGAGTATGGGCGTTCTTTCCATTTTCTGGTATCATCTTTAATTTCTTTCTTTAGAGACTCAAAATTCTTATGGTACAGGTTTTTCACTTTTTTGGTTAGTGTTACTCCAAGGTATTTCATGTTGTTTGTGGAAATTGTAAAGGGTGATGCTTCTCTGATTTTTTTTCCACCAATGTGTCATCCATATATAGTAGGGCTACAGATTTTTTTGAGTTAATCTTGTATCCTGTCACTTTGCTGAAGGTGTTTATCAGCTGTAGGAGTTCCCTGGTAGAGTTTTTCGGGTCACTTATGTAGACTATCATATCATCTGCAAATAGTGAGAGTTTGACTTCTTCCTTTCTGATTTGTATTCCCTTGATCTCCTTTTGTTGTCTTATTGCTCTAGCTAGAACTTCAAGGAAAATACTGAAGAGGTATGTAGACAGTGGACAGCCTTGTCTTGTTCCTGATTTTAGAGGAATTGCATTGAGTTTCTCTCCATTTAATTTGATGTTGGCTGTCACCTTGCTGTATATTGCTTTTATTATGTTGAGGTATGTTCCTATTATCCCTGATTTCTCCAGGACTTTTATCATGAACGGGTGTTGGATTTTGTCAAAGACTTTTTTGGCATCTAGTGAGATGATTATTTGATTTTTTTCCTCAGTCTGTTTATATGGTGGATTACATTGATGGATTTTCATATGTTGAACCATCCTTGCATCCCTTGGATGAAGCCTACTTGATCAGGATGGATGATTTCTCTGATGTGTTCTTGGATTCGATTTGCCAATATTTTATTGAGAATTTTTGCATCAATTTTCATGAGGGATATTGGTCTGTAGTTCTCTTTCTTAGTTGTGTCTTTGTGTGGCTTGGGTATCAAGGTTATTGAAGCCTCATAAAAAGAGTTTGGGATGATCCTTCTGCTTTATTGTGTGGAATACTTTGAGGTGAATTGGTATTATCTGTACTTTGAATTTCTGTTAGAATTCTGTACTGAAGCCATCTGGCCCTGGGCTTTTTTTGGTCGGGAGACTTATAATGACTGCTTCAATTTCATTAGGGATTATAGGTCTATTTAAGTTGGTTATCTGTTCTTGATTTAATTTTGGTAAGTGAAATCTGTCCAGAAAATTGTCCATTTCCTTTAGATTTTCAAATTTTGGGGAATATAGGTTCTCAAAGTATGACCTGATGATTCTCTGGATTTCCTCTGTGTCTGTTGTTATGTCCCCCTTTTCATTCCTGATTTTATTAATTTGCATGTTCACTCTTTGTTGTTTGGTAAGTTTGGATAAAGGTTTGTCTATCTTGTTGATTTTCTCGAAGAACCAACTTTTTGTTATATTGATTCTTTGTATTGTTCTCCCAGTTTCCACTTTATTAATTTCAGCCCTTAATTTGATTATGAACTGGTATTTGCTCCTCCGGGGTGTATTGGCTTCTTTGTTTTCTAAAGCTTTCAGTTGTGCTATTAATTCTCTAGTGAGATTATTCTCCTGTTTCTTCATGTGGGCATTTAGCGCTATGAATTTTCCTCTTAGCACTGCTTTCAAAGTATCCCATAGGTTTTGGTATGTTGTGTCCGCATTCTCATTGAATTCTAGGAAATCTTTAATTTCTTTTTTTATTTTTTCCTGGACCCATGAATTGTGCGATTGGGTGTTACTTAATTTCCATGAGTTTGTAGGTTTTCTGTAGTTGTTTTTGAATTGTAATTTTAAGGCATGGTGGTCTGATAAGACACAGGGGGTTATTTCAATTTTTTTTGTACCTGTTGCGGTTTGCTGTGTTGCCAAGTATGTGGTCAATTTTAGAGAATGTTCTATGTGGCACTGAGAAGAAGGAAAATTGTTTTGTATTTGGATGGAATGTTCTATAGATATCTGTTAGGTCCAATTGCGCCATAACTTCTATTAGTTCTTTTGTTTCTTTGTTAAGTTTCTGTCTGGTGTTCCTGTCAAGTGGTGAGAGTGGGGTGTTGAAATCTCCCACTATAAGTGTGTGCGGTTTTATGTGTGATTTGAGTTTTAGTAATGTTTCTTTTACAAACGTGGATGCCTTTGTATTTGGGGGATAAATGTCCAGAATTGAGACTTCATCCTGATGGATTTCTCCTATGATGAGTAGGACGTGACCTTCTTCATCTCTTTTGACTGATTGTAGTTTAAAGTCCAATTTGTTGGATATTAGGATTGCTACCCCCACTTGTTTCTTGGGTCCATTTGATTGGAAGATCTTTCCCCAACCTTTAATACTTAGGTCCTGTCTGTCTTTGAAGTTGAGGTGTGTTTCTTGTATGCAGCAGAAGGATGGATTCTGTCTTCTTATCCATTTTGCTAATCTGTGTCATTTTATAGGCGAGTTAAGGCCATTAATGTTGATGGATATTAATGACCATTGATTATTGTTCATTTTTGTTTGTTTTTGATTTGGTAATGGTGATAAGATTATGTGTGGGATTCTATCCCTTTTTCCTTTTGGCTGTTGGTAAAGTGGGTTTATCTATTGCCTATATTTTTCTGGTTGTAGTTAACTTCATTGGGTTGCAGTTTTCCTTCCAGAACTTTCTGTAGAGCTGGATTGGTGGATATGTATTGTTTGAATCTGGTTTTGTCATGGAATATCTTGTTTTCTCCATCTATAATGATTGAAAGCTTTGCTGGGTATAGTAGTCTGGGCTGGCATCCATGGTCTCTTAGTGTAGTTAGAATATCTATCCAGGGCTTTCTGGCTTTCAGAGTTTACATGGAAAAGTCAGGTGTGATTCTGATAGGTTTGCCTTTATAGGTTATTTGACCTTTTTCCTTTGCTGCTCTTAATATTTTCCCTGTTTTGTATGTTTGCTGTTTTGATCATTAGGTGAGGAGACCTTTTTTTTTTTTTTTTTTGGTTCAGTCTATTTGGTGTTCTGTAGGCTTCTTGTATTTTCATTGGCATATCTTTCTTTAGGTTGGGAAAGTTTTCTTCTATGATTTTGTTGAATATGTTTTATGTACCTTTGAGTTGGATTTCTTCGCCTTCTTCTATGCCTATTATTCTTAGGTTTGGTCTTTTCACGGTATCCCATATTTCCTGGATAATTTGTTATAGGGATTTGTTGGACTTAAGATTTTCTTTGGTTGATGAATCTATTTCCAATAATGTGTCTTCAACTCCTGAGATTCTCTCTTCCATCTCTTGTATTCTGTTGATTATGCTTACATCTGTAGTTCCTGATGGCTTATCCAGCTTTTCTATTTCCAGCATTCCCTCAGATTGTGCTTTCTTTATTGTCTCTAGTTCAGATTTTAGGTCTTGAACTGTTTCCTTGAGAGATTTGTTGATATCTTGTATTTTTTGGTTTGTTTTTTTCTTCCATTTCTTTAAGGGATTTTCTCATGTCTTCTTTGAGGTCCTCTATCATTTTTCTAAAGATGCTTTTAAGGTCATTCTCTTCTGGTTTATCTGCATCGAGATGTTTAGGTCTTGCTGGTGTATGGTTCCTAGTCTCCAGTGGTGTCATATTGGGTTTTCTATTGTTGGATGTGCTTTTACTTTGTCCTCTTCTCATTCTTTCTTCTGGTGGGTGTAGCAGAAGTTTCTTGTTCTCCTGGTGGGTATGGGACCAAGGTTTTCTTCTGGTAGATGCAAACAGATCCAATACTCTGATGTCAGTTCTCTTCTCATGGATGGTGGTGTCACTGTTACCTGGGCGTGGGCAGTGTTCGGGTGTGCTGGGTCCTGCTGGGCCGGCAGTTGGAGGTCGAACTCGGTTTGGCACGAAGGTTGCTGGTGTCAGATGATCAAAGCCTTAGAATTACATTGGATCTCTAGGCTTTAGTGGTTAAATGAGTGTATATAATATGAGAGTATGGTGTTTGATTATTTATTATCCAAACCATATTTAGCAGTTATTACATGTCAGACAAAGATTGGACAGTGAAGTTGCAATCAGGGACTGCATAGACAGAGAAAGCAAACAGAACCCTTGTGATTCAGGAAGCTGGTCTAGTGAGAGATGCTAATGAGTAAAAATACACCAGAAAGTCTCACAGGAATGGACAAACTCCAGGCTTACAGGATGAAGGATCCTTTCTTAGACTGTTAGGCTGGGGTGTGAAGGATGCTTAAAATTTGGAGACAGGCCAACAAGATGATACCATGGGTATAGCACTTGCTATGTAAGTGTGATTGCATTAATTAGTTCCCAAGTCAAGTTGGAAGGAGAGAACTACTGACTCCACAGAGCTGTCCTCTGACCTCCACACCTGTGCTGTGGCACCCCCATGCCCTCCCCACAATGTTCCTCAACAACCACAACAATAAAATTTAAGAAAAAAAGTAAATTCAATTTGGAGAAGATTACTAGGAAGCCTGCAGATTCAAGCAAGTACAGTTAAGAGAGATTGGAGGAAAAGTGACCTGGGAGAGAGCAATGCTTCTCAATGTCAGACTCTGAGGAAATTAATATTAATGAAGGAGGAATGGCAATGGTTGGGATTGGTGTGTTCAGGTTGTATAGAATCAGGAGAAAGTCCACATAAGACCTGGTGATTTGTCACAAGCTGAGACAAGCAGGTGTTAGGTCCCTTCCTTTGCAGGTTAATTGATGAGATTCCCACAAGAGGGAGCCCTAACAGAGGAAATCCTGGCTCATCCATTAACACCCTGTCTGACTTGCCAGCTCCCTTGGAGTAATCCTCATGCAAACATCCCATGATGATGAATGTGAAGGACAAGGTCTACTTAAATTCCTGGGAGCTGAATCACAGGTGTTCCCATGATTTTACAAACAAAAGACTCCTCTTGAACAGGGATCTATTTTCTGAGCAGTCACAACAAATGAATCCCACAGGATTTATTATGCCTGATTTTACCATGTGAGCAATGAGCTGCTTCCCTTTGCCCTCTGACACATCCTAGGAGACCAAGACATCGTTGTCTTCGTTTAGGTGAAATACTACAGTCATCTAGGTATCCCTAAAAATATGCCTGGCTTCTTATAGCTACTGGGCTTCTTAGTGATTTTTATCTTAGAATTTCAGCCTATTTCCTCGGGAAGTGCTATTAGCAGCACAGGATGCAGAACTTAATCTAGCTAATGAGCAGACCACAGCACTGGGCATTCTAAACCCAAGCTGTGCCTCAAATGATCGCTTAAATCAAAAGAACAAATGGACCCCGGTTTTCCCCTTGTCTCAAAGCCCTCTGTTGGGAGGAAGGCACTCTTCTTCTGCAGAGCTGTTTACAAGGTATACGTGGTAAGAACTGGATATTATCTCACATGGCCTCTCCCCTCTAGGCCCTTTCCTATGCTCCTGGGGGTCCTAGGATGATGTATTATCATTCTGAGCTGTCTTCCTTGGTTTCCTCCGAGGTTATTTATGTGAAGCTGTGCCTAGATCCATCTGGGTGACAGGAGAACACCTGTCAGCCCCTGCTAAATTGAGCTGGCCCAGGACAATAGCAATTGTTTTCAGTGGCACGTACCTCCACCGGCTTCTCTCCCCTGGTTTTCCCTTAAGCAGCTATTATATCAAAGAGAAGGAAGGAAGTGACTAAGAAACGGAAGTGTGTCTAAGTAATTTTAAAAGTATATTTTTCAAGTGACAAAACTTCCCTCCCCACCCCGAAGCAAGGGTTTCAGGCCCAGCTAAGGACACTGTGGATGGAAATATAAATCTTAAAGGGCCAACTTCATCCTCTGCCGCCCCCACTCTCCTGCAGCAGGTTATGCTTTGAGCTTTCCTTAGTTTTCCCAGCATTCTTTGCTCCCCACCCAGCCCACTTAATTCACAGTGTGTCTGCTTTTCTTTCCTTTTCCCCATCAATCCCTCAAAGATATGCCTAATTTCTGTTTTAGCAGCTTCATTTCTTCTACACAGGAGAACCTCTCTGGGTGTGTGCTGACTACCTATGTCTTCCTGGAGCTGGTCCAGCCCCTTTGCTGACTGTCTCCCTGTGCTCCCTTCCACACTGCATTTACTGTGTGTGATCTCTGTTAGCTACATTAACTAACAAAGCTAATGGATGCTGGGCAATTATCATGAGAAAGTGCCTCCCGTGGCATTTAGCCCCTGAAATGGGAAAACCCGAGTCTTGTTCTGTGTGGCCTCCATCCCTTAGTGGCAGAAGCTGACTTTACCGTGAAGCTTTTAGCTTCAGACAGAGATGGGTGCGGTTGTAGAGGGCCAGCTATGTGAGAGCACACACATGAGCACATGCCACATGACACTCCATACAGCACATACACCTGGTGCAAACCCCACTTTCAGCCTCTCCGTGTGATAGAGATAAGCTTGTGAGGAAGCTCCTTTTGTTATTTGTTGTTTGTCCCCTTTGACATTCAGTTAGGCAAAAAAGTAAACCCTGCCATCTGCACTGCCTTTGGTAGCATAGATTGGTAAAGGCAACCCTGCCATCTGCACTGCCTTCGACACAGTAGATTGGTGGAAGCTGTTGGCTGTCAGGCCTTTTCTGTCTGCCTCGGCTAGAGGACACATCCAGATATGGCACTTCTGCCATCCACAAATGAAACACTGAGATTACAACAGACTCAAGGGTCCTTGGTGAAAATCTTGGCACTGAGCACTGAATTCTCCGCATTGGCTGGCTCCCATTCTACTGCCAGAGCACGAAGTGGGAGGCACCCAGATTTCCTCTCAGGGTTTGTGTTTTGTGAGTTTGGGCTGTGTTTGGCACAAGGGCACCAAGCCTTCCCTGGGATTCTCAACTATGTTCCACATTTTTCATTAACACTTGCATTTAAGCAGCTCATACTAACTCTCTCCCTCCTGTTCTGCATGAACTATCTGCTGGCAGTTGCCATGCCAACCCCAAATCCTGGGGTCCTGCTGCTCAATCACAAGCTACCATTAGCATATTTTTAATAGCACCTGATTGCCCTCCAAAGACCTTCTAGTCACTGAACTCCATTAGTTCACATTATCATGAGACTTGATTGCATATTTACTGTGTGGATTAGGAAGAGAATTGCTGCGCTGCACAGCTAGGCTCCCATGCTCAGTCTTCCATGAGTGCCAGGTTGGTTTCTTGGGTCTCATTGAAGAGAAGAACACGACAATTTGTGGTCCATCGAGGAACTAGTTCTTATGCCTTGGAGCTGAATTACCATAACGTGTAAAGCCAGATGCCTCTCAAACCTGTGGAAGACTTTCTTTGCTCTTAATTGAAAGAATAGTAGCTTCTTTCCAGTGTTTAAGGAACTGGGCAGGGGTGCTACTGCTGAGGTGATTTCCTAATTTAAGCCAAACTAGATAGAGAAGGAAATGCCTTTCAGAAGCCAATGCCTCTTGAAAAAGAGATCAGAGAAATAATGCCAAATTAGAAGTTCTTGATAATAAAGAGTGTTATTTGAAAGTAAGTAGTTAAGATCTTCCAAGATGAAGTGTTTTTTTTTTTTGTGGGGGGTACTGAAAACTCTCATCAGTGTTGATAAGTAGAATTTTGATACCTAAAGTGAAGACAAGAGGGCATTTAAAATTGCTAATAAAATTTGGATGAAACAAACAAAGTAGAGGTTGATGGTTAAAAAGGACTTTGGGGGCTCAGATGCTTGTGGGGACATGGCTAATAAGGCAAATGGGTGGTGGGAGCCCAATGAAAGATGGCAAAAGGCAATGGGCATTCAGCATCAATTATGTGAAGATAAGTGACATAAAGACTCCAGAGAGCACCAACTCCAGGGCTACTTCCTCATAGAGCTAAAGGATGTTCACATAGGTATTCATAGAAAAACCTCCAATTTTAAAATATTGGATATCTAGTAATTGTGCTTTACAGCACTGGGAAGCTCAGTGGTAAGCGCTTGCCTGACATGTACTGGCCCGTAGAGTGCACAACAGGTGAATGTGAACTCGAGAGCCCACACATGTACACTCACAATCATAAAAAAAAATCAGTGTTAGGAAATTTCTAACCTAGTCTTCAAAGAATCTTATAGTTTAAGTCTTATATTCAGGTCCTTGAAATAGTTTGACTTAGTTTTTTGTCTTCTTATTAATTTTTATTTATCAAATAAGAATTGTGTCTGTGGTCACAATGTGATGGTTTTATTTATTTATACATTGTAAAAGCATTCGATCAAGTTAATTAATATCACATTATCAACTTTTTTGTGATGGAAATGTAAAAAATTATTCTTGCAGCAATTTTGAAGCATACAATAAAATAGTATTGCTAAATGTCATTACTAAACAATGTAACACATTGTTAAAACTTACTATATTCTAACAGAAATTGTATTTTGATCAATGTATTTCCATTTCCCATCCAATCTCTCAGTCTCTACACCCAGCCTGTGGTACATACTTTTCAATCTAGAATTAGTTTTTGTACATGATGGTAGATAAGGATCCAACTTCATTTCATAGCATGTAGATGCTTATTTTCGAAGAGCAATTTCTTGGAAAGATTGTCCTTTGCCTATTGAATGTTCTGGGTATGTGAATTGAAAACCAGGTGTCAGACACATGGAGGTTCATTTCTGTGCTTTCCATCTCATTTCATTGTTCTGTATATCTGTCTTGATGGCTCTCCTATACTGATGGGTGTTGATGTAAGTTTTTTGGCCTGGCAGGGTCCTGCTGCTCTTGAGCTGCAAATAAGCACACAAAGACATATTAATTATAAATCTGTTGGCTGGTGGCTTGGGCTTCTTATTGGCTAGCTCCGTCTTAATTATTAACCAATTTCTATTAATCTAAGTATTTCCACGAGGTCTAATCTTACCGGAGAAGGGTCCGGACCTGTTACTCCTTTGGTGGCTCACATGGCAACTGTCCTGGTGGGGCCCTCTCTGCCTACCTTTCCCAGAATTCTCCTTGTCTCCTAGTCCCACCTATCTTCCTGTCTCATTGGCCAGTGTTTTATTCATTAACCAATAAGAGAAACAAATATACAGAAGGACAACCCCCATTAGATAGGATTACTCTTATTTTTGCAGTAAGTATTGAAAACAAGAAAGGTGAATTCTCTCTCTAGTCTTTTATCCCCTAAAGACAATTTGATTATTCTAGTCTCCTGATGATTTCACATAAAAATTTAGATGGATCTTTCTAATATGCAAAAAAATGACATTAGAATTTTGATAGGAATTATATTGAATCTAAAGTTCACTTTGGATAGTATTGATATCTTAACAATATTGTATCATCTAACTTATTAACATGGGATTTGTTTCCATTTACTTAAATGTTCTTTAATTGCTTTCAGAAAATTTTGTTGTTTTCAATATACAGGCTTTATTCTACTTGAATAAGTTAATTCCTATGTTTCTGCCTCCCTCCACCCATTATTATTCTTTAGCTTAGGCTGTCCTACTTACTGTAGTCCAGGATGGCCTCTAATCCATGGAAATCTTCCTGGCTCAGCCTCCTGAGTCCTGAGAGTGCTTCAGCTGGAGCCACTGGGGCCACTTGTGAGACGGCTCATTCATATTGCTGGCAGGTTTGTACTGACTGGAAATATTTTTCCTATATGTTTTATATCTTTCATCTCTCATTTCCTAACACCATGTAGTCAGTTCATTTTGTGTGTATGTGGTGAAATGTTTAAATTCCTTTCTCACATTTGTTTTACAGTATTAATCATTTTAAAATGTATTAATCTGTTCAAATATGTAAACAATAAGGAGTTGGAAAACTGATGGTATATACCTGTAATTATAATTTTGATTTGTGATGAATACCTTTAGAGGAGTTACCAGGTCATGTCTAGTACTTGTACAAGAGAAAGATGTAATTTTGTGACATCAACCAAAGTCACAGAATTGTAAAGACAGACAGAGAGAGAGAGAGAAAGAGAGAGAGAGAGAAGCAGTATTTTTATGTTATTCAATTTATACCTGTATAAATTCAAATGATAATGTCAACTACAATCTCCATAGTAACCACAAGGAAAGTAGTTATAAGACTCCAAACTGTGGACAATATGGTGAAATGCTATGTAAAAATATAAATGGGTTAAAAGATTACAGATTATTATTGCAATAATACAAGTTTATATAATTTTCTGATAATTCATCTGAACTATTCATTTTTCAAAGTATTTCAAATTGCTATTTGATGCTCTTTCTTTTGACACCTGAGGATGCTTGTGGCTTTCCTTGCAGAGCTGGTCTTTTCAGTTTTAATTTATACAGGAATGTTTTAATTTCTACCTCAGGTTTGACGGGAAGTCTTGGCAGATGTAGGGGTTATTGGTTGGTAACTTCTTTCTCCCTTAGCACTTGAATACATTGTCTTTGTGTCTCCTACACTTTAAAGTTCTCAGGGAGACATTTACTGATCATTCAAGAGTCCCCGGTGTATGATAAATTGCTTCTCTCAACTACTTTCCAATTTCTATGCTTGTCTTTGGTTATAAAGAATCCTTGTATGAGTCTCTTGGTTGTCTGATGTGGACTTATTGAGTTTCTTAGATATTTATATTTGTGGTAGACCTTGTGAATTTGTTTCAATCATCACTTCTTTACCCATTCTCTCTCTCTTTTCCTTCTGGAATTCCCAAAGGTATGTAAGCTGAATTCCTTAATGGTATCCAACAAGTCATTTAGAACAGATTTCTCTTTCTACTCATCACATTTGATAAGTTCCCATTTTTAAGTTTATTGAGTCTGTCTTTAGCCCAATGAAGTTGCCGGTGAATCCATCTAGTACAGTTGCCATGCCATCGTTTGTACTTTTCATCTTCAGATATTCTTTCTGATGTCTTTGTGGGTTTTGTGTTTCCTTGTCAATGTTTCCACTTCAATTGTTTTTCACTAATTTTGTTATTTCCCACATCTTTGTTTCTTTGAAGGTAATTGTTCTGAAGGCTTTGTCTAGGACATTGCTTTTCAGGAATGATTTCTGTAAATTAGAGGTTTATGATTTGTAACAGTCTTTAATTTTCTGTTTCTTTTTGTGTCTTGCAGTTTTTGTTGAAAAATGGACATTTAGGGATAATATTATATGAATGAGAGAATCAAATTCTTTTCATTAATATGAGTTTTCTATAGCAGATTATTGTTCTTTTTTATTGTAAGGTATTCTTATGCTAGGGACTCACCTGAAATACAAATTCTTACTGATTTTTAAGCAATTGTTTTAGTATTTCCCTCAGCATATGGGGTCATATTCTTGATTTCTTTATGTATATAGTTGTTTTGATTTTTTGATATAGTTTTTCTTTTGTTGAAATTTTTTTTTCATATGTTATATTCTACTTATGATTTCCCTTCCCTGTACTCTTCTCAGGCTTCCCTTCCTCTCCTCCCGATCCACTCCCGCTCCTGTCTTTCATTAGAAAACAAACAGCCTCTAAGGGATAATAAAATAAAATAAGATAGAACAAAAACAAACATTGAAATAGAACAAAACAAACAGAAGGAAAAGAGCCCAAGAAATGGTACAAGAAATGTATATAGACAGGAATCCCATAAAAACACAGAACTAGAAGCCATGATATACATATAAAACTATAGGGTAAAGTAAATACAATAAAATAAAAGTTTAAGAAAAAAAGTCCAGACATGCAACGAGGAACCTACAAAGATGCCATTGAGTTCATTTTCTTTTGGCCATCTACTGCTAGACATAGAGTCTACCCTTAAGAGAAATTTGTTTCCCCGGTGAGACTCCCTTGGAGAAAACTAATTTTTCACTTGCAAGTAGTTACCAATTGTATATTGCCTCAGGGTAGGGATGGGTACATGTGTCCACTTCTCCTTTCAACTCTAATCAGGTACAGACCTGTGCATGCTGCCCCAGGCTCTGTGAGTTCATATGTGTATCTGTCCTGTTGTTAAGAAGCCCTTGTTTATTTGGTGTCCTCCATCCCCTCTGGCTCTTACTCTCTGTCCATTACCTCCTGACTCCCTAAGCCCTGAGAAAGGGATTTGATGGAGACATTTTTTTTGTTTTGTTTTGTTTTTTTGGTTTTTTTGTTTGTTTGTTTTGTTTTTTTTATGGCCGAGTGTTCCCTAGGACTCTCACTCTCTGCATATTGTCTGGTTGTGGGTTTCTGTATTTGTTCTCATCTACTCCAGGAGGACGGTATCTCTGATGATGGGGTTTAGCAAGGCACTGATCTATGAGTATAGCAGAATGTCTTCAGGAGTCATTTAATCGATACATTCCTTTAGTAGTAGTTGGTATTCCTTTAGGTCTCTGGGGTATCTAGTTTCAGCTTCTTTGTCATCCAAACAACATTGGGTATGGGTTGCATCTCACAGAGTGGGCCTTAAATCAAATCTGATATTGGTTGGTTACTCCCACAAGCTCTGTGCCACCATTGCACTAGCATATCCTGCAGGGAGGGCACCAGTGAAGATTTATGGGTTTGTAGCTTTGACAGGATGCAGAGTACCTTCCAGTACCAAGAAGAACCCCCAAATTGGTTATCCAATACCAAATGATCTGCCATGAAGTCTTACAAATACAAGTAGCATTACACAGACTGAGCAGGTTGTATGTATATATTTAGGAACACAACAACACCCCCCCCCCCCACACACACCAACAATTAAAGAGTAATGTTTTGATAGAAATAATAGCTGAGGTTAGATGCTAATCTACTTCCTCAAGAACATTTTCCAAAGCCTAGGCTTTTGACCTGTGTAATCAAGCAATGTCTGAACAACAATGAGTGAGCTATACATTCAAAAGACCATCAAAACAAAAGAGATCAAGGCATGATTGGCTGGGATGATCACAGTAGAGATATGACTTGAGCTGTCATACAAAGGGCTGCTAGATTTGAAAAACAATAGATATGAGAGGGGAAATTTTTCTAGGTAGAATGTACAATCAGACCACAAGTCCAAAGGCAGGAATTGAGGAGATTCTTCTCCATTGGGCCGACTGAGACATCATGGAAACAATGTTGGGGAACATAAATAAATATGAACACAAAGAAAAACATTACTGTTTACTTATAGTACTTAGCTTCTCACTCTGGGTCTGAGAGGTGTGGAAAATTGAATTTATCTTGGGAATGCAGACTCAGGTATTTGATTAAGGCAGCCTGAAAAGCTGACAGTTTAAAATACATTTGTTGGTGTTCAGGGCATTTACATCCACATGGACACACTTGCCCCTGATTTTCTCCAGAAGACTTGCTCACTTAAGCCTAATTTTATTTCTTCACTTATTTGTATTGCTCCTGTGTACTGCTGTTAAGTGAATAGATTGCTAACTTCATTGTGAATTCCATTTAGAAGCTTTGTATCTCAAATTAGGATTTTTTTTTTCAACAAGTCAAAGGTGTCTACAAGGAAAGTTACAGATGCCTTCTCCGACTTTGGCCATATGTGGCCCTTCAGGGATGGTTGGTTTCAGCATTAATTTGATTAGTCAATAATTAGAGTAAACATTATTACAGCTACTTACTGATAGAAACTTTGGATGTTTTAAGTATTAACACACACACACACACACACACACACACACACACACACACACACTTTTAAACTAGACTTGATAGATTATTCACTTGTTTCTAAAGAACACAGCCTCCCCAGATAGTCATATGGAGAACAAAACCATGGAGTTAGTTCATGCACAATCAAGGAATTCTTTTCGAGGAACATAGAAGCTGGGATCCTGGAAGGATATCAACAGGGGCATGGGACAGTCAAGAAAGAGAATGCTAATTACAAATCCAATTAAACTCTAAAGAACAATAAATCAAGAAGTTGGTCAGGCTGGTTAGACTGAGTGAGACAGACTCCAAGGCATCGAAGTAAGTCGGAAACAGATGACAGGAAACAAAGCCATCTCGGGAGGTTACCCTGGGAAGTTGGAAACACTGCCCTAGCAACATATCATATGGGTTGGTGACACTAGCTAACAGAACTCTCATTCTAATAGTATCATCCAGACTGGATGGATTCCCATCATTTGATGAGAAGGGACAGTTTTGCAAGCTCTAGTTTTCCAGTGTTGATTTTCTAGCCTGTTAGCTGAAAGATCTGTACAGACTTCCATGATTGCAGAATGAGAAGATTCACACACACCATCTGCAGATAGCACCTGAAGTTTTAAGATAAAGCTTCTCCTACATCCAGCCAGTCCTCCCTCAAACTTTGGAAATTATTCTTGGTAGAGATGCTAAAAAATATGAATCTCCTTCAAACAGCACATGAGGAGAGTTAACAGCTTAATCAAAGCTCCAAGGCACTCATCATTCCTCAGCAGGGACAGGTACCCATGGACCTTCAGGCAGGAAGTGAGTGTCCCTATGTCCCAAGATTAAGTGTAGAATATGGGGAAGTGCTTGTACTGTGGATGCGTTGTACTGTAAAATCAAATACACTGACTAGACTCTAAGAGTAAAGTGTGTGCCAAGTTTGCCCGTGGTAGCATAAACTTGCCTTTAGCTGTTTCCTGAAGATAGGAGCTGGAATTCTCCTGGGTAAAGCTGACTGAGCTCACACATTTCACCCTTGGCCTACTTTGTTTATCTTCAGACCAATGAAGCATTCAGTCTAGACCGTACAGTATTTGCAATGGCTCCTGTTGCTTCTTTCCCAAGCATCTGGTTTTTCTCAGTCCCCCGTGTGACTCACCCTGCATGGCCTTGTGTTAGGATCCAAGAACTTCTGTGGAATGTCCCATCCTGTGCGGGGGTCACTGAAGACATCTGTAGAAGCCTGGGGCCTGTCTTCTAAGGTGGCTTATAAAACAATACAAATAAGCATTGTGTGTGTGTGTGTGTGTGTGTGTGTGTGTGTGTGTGTGTGTGTGTGTGTGGATAAAGAATTTGAGACATTTGCTTATGGCTCTGTACTGGACTTCAGAACAGCCAGAATGCACCTGCCCTAGAGGTCCTCCTGGGGATGTCTTGCAATGAAAACATGAAGATCCTAGAAGAGGTCTCAGCCATCATATTTGCAGTTCCATATTGTTCATGCCTCTTACATCACAGCATGTGTTACTTTTGTTTTTCCTATTTTCTAAAATCTTCATTGAGACTCATTGAATATCAGCAATGTGACTGTGTTGTGCTAACTGCCTCAGCAGAGGTTGAAAGCCCTGGTGT